>NW_027198282.1:0-27500 GCF_038502225.1 Cherax quadricarinatus
CATAAGAACATAAGAACATAAGAAAGGAGGAACACTGCAGCAGGCCTGTTGGCCCATACTAGGCAGGTCCTTTACAATTCATCCCACTAACAAACATTTGACCAACCCAATTTTCAATGCTACCCAAGAAATAAGCTCTGATGTGCAAGTCCCACTCAAATCCAACCCCTCCCACTCATGTACTTATCCAACCTAAATTTGAAACTACCCAAAGTCCTAGCCTCAATAACCCAACTAGGTAGACTGTTCCACTCATCAACTACCCTATTTCCAAACCAATACTTTCCTATGTCCTTTCTAAATCTAAACTTATCTAATTTAAATCCATTACTGCGGGTTCTCTCTTGGAGAGATATCCTCAAGACCTTGTTAATATCCCCTTTATTAATACCTATCTTCCACTTATACACTTCGATCAGGTCTCCCCTCATTCTTCGTCTAACAAGTGAATGTAACTTAAGAGTCTTCAATCTTTCTTCATAAGGAAGATTTCTAATGCTATGTATTAATTTAGTCATCCTACGCTGAATGTTTTCTAACGAATTTATGTCCATTCTGTAATATGGAGACCAGAATTGAGCTGCATAATCTAGGTGAGGCCTTACTAATGATGTATAAAGCTGCAGTATGACCTCTGGACTTCTGTTGCTTACACTTCTTGATATAAATCCCAGTAATCTATTTGCCTTATTACGTACGCTTAGGCATTGCTGTCTTGGTTTAAGGTTGCTGCTTACCATAACCCCCAAGTCCTTTTCGCAATCTGTATGGCTAAGTTCTACATTATTTAACTTATAAGTGCTAGGGTTATGGACACTCCCGAGCTTCAGAACCTTGCATTTATCTACATTGAACTGCATCTGCCACTTTTCTGACCAAGAGTAGAGTTTGTCTAAATCCTCCTGAAGTTCCCTAACATCTACGTTTGAATCAATTATCCTACCTATCTTCGTGTCATCGGCGAATTTGCTCATATCACTAGTAATTCCTTCATCAAGATCATTGATATATATTATAAACAACAACGGGCCCAAGACTGATCCCTGTGGAACGCCACTTGTTACTGATCCCCACTCGGATTTAACCCCATTTATGGACACTCTCTGCTTCCTGTCTGTGAGCCATGATTCGATCCACGAGAGCACCCTTCCCCCAATGCCATGAGCTGCTACTTTCTTCAACAGTCTTTGGTGCGGAACTCTATCAAATGCCTTACTAAAATCTAAGTAAACAATATCAAATTCTTTATCGTGGTCAACAGCCTCAAAAGCTTTACTGAAGAAAGTTAATAAATTAGTTAGACAAGACCGGCCTCTTGTGAATCCATGCTGAGTATCATTAATCAAGCTATGCTTATCGAGATGGCTTCTTATAATCTCAGCTATAATTGACTCTAGCAACTTGCCTACAATTGAGGTCAGGCTTATTGGGCGGTAATTTGACGGTAACGACTTGTCCCCTGTTTTAAAAATAGGAATTACATTAGCCATCTTCCACATATCAGACACTACACCTGTTTGAAGAGATAAATTAAAAATATTAGTTAATGGTTCACAGACTTCCATTTTGCATTCCTTAAGAACCCTTGAAAAAACCTCATCAGGACCCGGTGACTTATTTTGCTTCAGTCGGTCTATCTGCTTCACAACCATTTCACTAGTGACTGTGATGTTACATAATTTATCTTCTTCTGATCCACTATAAAAATTAATTACCGGAATATTATTAGTGTCTTCCTGTGTAAAAACCGAGAGAAAATAATTATTTAAAATCGAGCACATTTCATTCTCTTTGTCAGTAAGATGCCCATAGTTATTTTTAAGGGGACCTATCTTATCTCTGACTTTTGTTCTATATACCTGGAAAAAACTTTTTGGATTAGTTTTAGAATCCCTAGCAACTTTAATTTCATAGTCCCTTTTAGCTTTTCTTATCCCCTTTTTAATGTCCCTCTTAATGTCAATATACTGATTCATAAGATGACCCTCGCCTCTTTTGATACGCCTATAAATTCCTTTCTTATGCCCTAGTAGATATTTCAGCCTATTATTCATCCATTTTGGGTCATTTCTATTTGATCTAATTTCCTTATAAGGGATAAACGTTCTTTGAGCAGCATGTATTGTGTTCAGAAAACTGTCATATTGATAGCTCTCTTCGTTACCCCAGTCAACAGATGATAAGTGTTCTCTAAGCCCATCGTAATCTGCTAAGCGAAAATCTGGGACTGTTACTGAGTTATCCCTACTATCATACTTCCATTCAATTCTAAATGTAATTGATTTGTGGTCGCTAGCACCCAGTTCCTCTGAAACTTCTAAATTATTAACAAGGGATTCATTGTTTGCCAGAACTAAGTCAAGCAGGTTATTTCCCCTTGTAGGTTCTGTCACAAACTGCTTCAAAAAACAATCCTGAACTACTTCTAAGAAATCGTATGATTCTAAATTCCCAGTCAAGAAATTCCAATCAATATGACTAAAGTTAAAGTCTCCTAGAATTACTACATTATCGTGCCTTGTGGCCCTAACAATTTCCTCCCATAGTAGTCTCCCTGGTCCCTATCTAAATTTGGGGGACGGTATATCACACCTAAAATTAATTTTTCATGCCCCTCTGAAAATTCTATCCAAACAGACTCTGTATGTGTTACTTCAGACTTAATACCCGTTTTTATGCAACAGTTCAAGCGATCTCGGACATACAATGCCACCCCACCCCCCTTCCCGATACTTCTATCTACTTGGAACAATTTAAAACCCTGAATGTGACATTCTGCAGGCATGTCCCGACTTTTTGAATTAAACCACGTCTCAGTAATGGCAAATACATCTATGTTACCTGCACTAGCAACTAGTCTCAACTCGCCCATCTTATTCCTAGCACTGCGACTATTTGTGTAATAAACTTTTAATGACCCTCCTCTCTCTTTACCCTTCCTGCTTTTTTCTATTATTCCACTAAACCTATTACTGTCCTTGTCAATTAGTGCCACTGGCTTTCCAATATCCACCTCATTTTGCCTATTACTAGTTCTCCTAGTACTCATATTACTACCCTGCGACTTCACAGTTTTCCTGCAAAAACCCATACCTCTAACTAATCCTAGTTTAAAGTCCTAACAACCCCCTCAACTGAGTTAGCAAGAAAACCCACACCTGCCCTGGATAAGTGAACCCCATCCCTGGCATACATGTCATTTCGGCCATAGAAGTTGTCCCAGTTGTCAATGAATGGTACTGCATTATCCTTACAGTGTTTATCCAGCCAACAATTAATACCAATTGCTCTGGACAACCATTCATTACCAACACCTCTTCTTGGCAAAATGCCACATATAACAGGGCGCCCCCCCTTCTTCCTAATCATGTCTATAGCTGTCCTGAACTTTCTAACTAAATCCTCACTTCTACGCTTGCCAACATCATTGCCTCCAGCACTGAGGCAAATAATAGGATTGATCCCATTACCGTTCATGATGTTGTCAAGCCGGCTAACAATGTCCTCCATCCCAGCCCCAGGAAAGCATACCCTTTGTCTCCTACTCCTGTCCTTCAAGCAGAATGCCCTATCCATGTATCTAACCTGGCTATCCCCAACAACAACAATATTCTTACCTTCCTTGTTGTCGTTCGTCGTGACGATCCCAGTAGTAGACTCACATTCGTCGGGTAGCACCGAGAATGCGTTGGAGGTTTCCACGGGAGTTTCCACAGCAGTCTCTTTCTTCTTCATCGTTTCTGGCTTTCCATTCGTCTTCTTGATCGTCAACTTCGTCGTCCCCTGCTGTCCAGCCACTGACCACGATCCCTTCTTGACCTGAGGACTCGAAACAGGAGGACTACTACGAATCCTCTTGTTTTCTTCGGTCAGTCGCCGTATCTCCATCTTCGCTGCCCTCAATTCTTCCTTAAGTTGCTGGTAAAGTTGCTCGATGGAGGGCATCTTGGTTCAGTCCACGGGAGCAAACAAGACACTTCTTCACAGAGTTAAGTACAGGTCAGCACTCAAAGTACAGGTCACCACTCAAGAGCACACAAACAGGTCTTCACAGAGCTAAGTACACGTCACCACTACAATACGCAACGTATATAAACACATTTGGTGTGGCGCATTCCCCTCCTTATTTAAATCTGCCATAGCCACACTCATCCCAAAACCTGGCAAAGACCCGACTGACCCAAGAAACTACAGACCCATCAGTCTACTGGAGACTCTTGGGAAGACATTTGAAAGACTTATAAATCACAGACTAAGGACGCACCTAGAGACAAACCACCTACTAACTGACCGACAATTTGGCTTCCGCCAACACCGCTCTACGCAGGCAGCTCTCAACATTATCCTGAATTATATTCGAATAAATGAGGCCCAAGGCTGTGCAACGGCCCTAGTTGCTAAGGACGTGGAGAAAGCCTTCGACACGGTCTGGCACTCGGGGCTGAAGTACAAGTTGTGTAATCATTTTGACCTTCCCCTGAATGTCAAAAAGTTACTCAGCAACTTCCTTGATGGCCGCTTGATGAGAATAAAATTCAGGAACTGTCTCTCTGATCACTTCACCCTGCACGCTGGAGTTCCCCAAGGCTCTGTCCTCTCCCCCACCTTGTACATCCTTTACATAAATGACATCCCCGACCCTGCACACCACAACACACTCACACTGGCATACGCTGACGACATCACACAACTCACCACACACGAACGCAACAGATACCTCTCTCTCAGAACTCAACGTGAGGTGGACAGGATAAGTGCATGGGAGATCCTGTGGCGAATCAAAACAAATGCCGCCAAATCCAAAATCACCTACTTCTTCCCCAAAGGACGGCCACCCCTACCTGTCTACCTCAGAACCACTACCACACGAACACCCATCCCCAGAACTCACAGCACCACAGTCTTAGGTGTAAACCTAGACGCCAGACTCAGACTACACACCCACATAAATGTTAAAAGAACCTTGGCCAGTTCTGCCCTAGGGCGACTGTACAAGCTCAGAGGCGCAAACCCACACACCAAACTCCATCTATATAAGGCTCTCATCCGTCCCCTTCTCTCTTATACACCTCTCGGCTTGTCACTCGCTGCCAAAACGAACATCCTAAAGCTACAACGAATCCAGAATCGTGCTCTGCGGTGGGTGCTAGGAGTGAGGTGGGACGACTTTGCCACCAGCGAGTCTCTCCACATCAGGACTGGCACTCCGGCATTGAACGTATTCTGGAAGAAACTCAGTGACAGACAAATTGACCGACTCGAAACTCACCAAGACACCTGGACAACCTTCCTAGACGAAATAATCAGGCGACCTGAAAACACTCTAAACCTTTTCCAATCTCTCTACAACCCTGACCCACTCCCTCTTTACACATAAATCTTCCCTCTAAACTCTTTCCTGCCCTCTGCAGGTGTGGACCTTTAACGACGTCTTTTTTCTTTTCCCGCCAACCTCAGGCCTTCCTCTCCCCCGCCACTTGCATACCTAGAGGCAGACAACAGAATGACCTGCGATGGCGTGGCGCCGCCCCCAATTGCGCCTTTGCCTCCATTGCTGGACCATTGCCGGACCAAGTCCAGTCCTCGCTGCACCATTGCCGATGCTCAACCAAGCCCAGAACCAGACCCTCAACCAAGCCCCATAATGCTACGCAGCTGGGTTAAGCCCTGGCTCTTTTCCTACAACTTAAAACATCCTCTCACCCACTATTCTTCCCCTGTCCACCTCTCCCCCTTTCACCCGTACGGGTCTTACCTGAGAGTATATTGATTGATTGATTGCATTCTCTTGTGTAATGTTTACACTTGGTGAGCTGCAGGTTGGCTGCTCTTGCGCCACTGTCTCAACTCTAAATGATCGAAGTGAGAACGACGACTACGGTGTTCATGGTGAATACACTAGAATACACCAGTATCTACAGAGTATACCAGTGCCCACAGTCAGTACCCAATGGGTACACTGGTGCCCACAGTATACTCCAGCGTCCACATATCGCCCACAGTATACTCCAGCGTCCACAGATCGCCCACAGTATACTCTAGCGTCCACATATCGCCCACAGTATACACCAGCGTCCATATATCGCCCACAGTATACATCAGCGTCCACAGATCAACCACAGTATACACCAGCGTCCACAGATTGCCCACAGTATACTCCAAAGACCACATATCGCCCACAGTATACTCCAGCATGCACAGATCGCCCACAGTATGCTCCAGCGTCCACAGATCACCCACAGTATACACCAGCGTCCACAGATCGATCACAGTATACACCAGCGTCCACAGATCGACCACAGTATACTCCAGCGTCCACAGACCGACCTCAGTATACCCCAGCGTCTATAGACCAACCACAGTATACACCAGCGTCTACAGATCGCCAACCGCATACATCTGTGTCCACAGATCGGCCACAGTATACTCCAGCGTCCACCGATCGCCCCCAGTATACTCCAGCGTCTACAGATCACCCACAGTATATACCAGCGTCCACAGATCGACCACAGTATACCCCAGCGTCTACAGATCGACCACAGTATATTCCAGCGTCAACAGATCGCCCACAATATACATCAGCGTCCACAGATCGCCCTCAGTATACTCCAGCGTCCACAGACCAACCACAGTATACACCAGCGTCTAGAGATCGCCAACCGCATACATCTGTGTCCACAGATCGGCCACAGTATACTCCAGCGTCAGCCGATCACCCCAGTATACTCCAGCGTCTACAGATCACCCACAGTATATACCAGCGCTCACAGATCGACCACAGATCGACCACAGTAGCGTAGGTCGCCCTCAGTATACCAGAGTCCACAGATCGACCACAGAATACACCAGCGTCCACAGATCGCCCACAATGTACACCAGCGTCCACAGGTCGCCCTCAGTATACTCCAGCGACCACAGATCAACCACAGTATACACCAGAGTCCACAGATTGCCCACAGTATACTCCAAAGTCCACAGATCGACCACAATTATTATTATAATCAAAAAGAAGCGCTAAGCCACAAGGGCTATACAGCGCTGCAGGGTAGGGAAGGAAGCGAGGGTATTGGGCGGCAGAAGGGAGGAGGGATGATCAGTAGGTTACAGAAAACAGCGGGGCAGGGGATAGTGCGGGGGTAGAGGGTAGCAAGAGAGTGAGTTAGAAAGGGCTGAAGGTATCAGAATTTGTGAAGTAAGTCAGCTGTTGTCAAAAAGTCAATGAGAGAGCCCGGATGAAAGGAGGGTCCATCAGCGAGAAGGGAAGGTAAAGAGAGAGCAGCGGAGCGAAGACGACGACGGAGGTAAATTCTGCGTGCTCGTTGATAAAGTGGGCAGTCTAACAGAATGTGGCTGACTGATAATAGAGCCTGACAATTCTCACAGAGAGGAGCAGGGCGCCTCTCCATGAGATATCCATGAGTAAGACGAGTATGGCCAATGCGAAGACGGGAGAGAGTAGTCTCCCAACCTCGACACTGGTGATAAGAAGACGGCCAGTAACCTATACTCGGTTTAATAGATTGAAGTTTGTTACCGAGCAGAGTAGACCAACGTTGTTGCCAACGGGTGTGAAGGTGGGAAGCTATTGCAGCAAAATAGTCCGTAAATGGAATACCTCTATATGAAACTGGTAGGTCATGTACTGCTGACCGCGCAGCAGTGTCTGCCTGTTCATTGCCCTGTACGTCAACATGACCAGGGACCCAACAAAAAACAATATCTTTATGCTTGGTAAAGATGCGGCGTAGCCAAAGTTGGATACGGAGGACTAAGGGGTGAGGTGTATCAAATTTCTGTATAGCCTGTAAAGCACTAAGGGAGTCTGAGACAACCACAAATGATGACACAGGCATAGATGCAATACGGATAAGTGCTGCAAGAATGGCATACAATTCAGCAGTAAAAATACTAGCCGAAGATAGTAAATGCCCTCGTACGACGCTGTCCGGAAACACTGCTGCGAATCCTACGCCGTCAGAAGACTTAGAGCCATCTGTGTACACTGCAATGGCATGAGAATGAGAGTGGAAGTGGTCAAGAAAAAGAGAGCGGGAAGCGACCGTAGACAGTTGGGCTTTCGAGCAAGGGAGAGAGAAAGAACAGACTCGAACAGCTGGAACTTCCCAGGGGGGTAGGGAAAAGTGAGATGCTACATGAACATAGAAAGGTGGTAATTGAAGAGAAGACAAGAGCGAATGAAGGCGAAGAGAGAAGGGACGGAGTAAACAGGGGCGGCGAACAAATAAAGAATGTCTACTAATATCAGTGACCATTCTATAAATGGAAGGATTGCGGAGATCATGAGAGCGTACATAGTAGCGAAGGCAATGGGCATCACGGCGATCGGATAAGGATGGAACGTTCGCTTCTGCATAGAGGCTCTCAACAGGGGAAGAGCGAAAAGCACCAAGGCATAAACGTAATCCTTGGTGATGAATGGGGTTAAGGCTAGAGAGAGTAGCAGGAGAGGCCGCTGAATAGATCTGGTCACCATAATCAAGTTTCGATAAAATGAGGGTGGAATGTAGGCGAAGGAGGGTTCGACGATCAGCTCCCCATGAAAGATGAGCAAGGGTTTTAAGAAGGTTCAGCCGGCTGTGACAAGTTGCCTTCAGAGAGGTAATGTGAGGTTTCCAGGATAACCTACGGTCAAAGAGGAGGCCCAGAAACTTGACTGTATCACGTTCAGGGATACGGGAGCCATAGAGGTACAAAGGATGATCGGAGATGACAGAGCG
Organism: Cherax quadricarinatus; assembly: GCF_038502225.1. Taxonomy (NCBI): domain Eukaryota; kingdom Metazoa; phylum Arthropoda; class Malacostraca; order Decapoda; family Parastacidae; genus Cherax; species Cherax quadricarinatus. The sequence continues at coordinate 8,739 of NW_027198282.1, forward strand.
TCTAGTGAAAGTAATTTGGTGGGTTTTAGTGCTGGAAAATTTAAACCCATGTGTGGTGGCCCAATTGGAAACACGGTCGACCGCATGCTGGAGAGAAACTGTAATGAGGTGACAGTCAGCGCCTGCACAGGCAATAGCGAAGTCATCAACATAGAGTGATGACCAAATATTTGATGGAAGACTAGAGGCCAAATCATTAATAGCAAGGAGAAAAAGTGTTGTGCTCAGAACACATCCCTGGGGGACACCTTCAGCTTGGATAAAGTCCGGGGAGAGCACATTATTAACCCGAACACGGAAATGTCTGTCAGTTAAAAAGTTCTTAAGGAAGGATGGTAGATTGCCTCGAAGGCCTAAGGAGTGGGCTTGGGCCAAAATATTATACCTCCAAGTTGTGTCATATGCCTTCTCAAGGTCAAAAAATATGGCAATAACTGAGTGGTTATTCGCAAAGGCATTACGAACATACGTATCCAAGCATAGTAAGGGGTCTATGGTAGAACGTCCCTTACGAAAGCCATATTGACGAGTGGAGAGACTGTTGTGTGTCTCTAAATACCACACTAAACGTCTATTTACCAGGCGTTCCATCACTTTGCAAACTGCACTGGTAAGAGCAATGGGACGATAGTGGGAGGCTTCATGTCCCGTAGTGCCTGGTTTGCGGAAAGGGAGAACAATGGCAGATTTCCACAGCTGTGGAAGAACTCCTTGTGACCAAATAAGATTGAAAAGGCGTAATAGGACTGCAAGGGCTGACTGATGTAAATGTTGTAGCATACGAATATGAATGTCGTCGGGCCCAGCTGCCGATGATCGGCAAGCTGAGAGTGTTGCCTCCAGTTCTTGAAGTGTAAAAGGCACATTATACTGTTCTTCTCTGAGAGAAGAAAAGTCCAAGGGTGCTAACTCTCTGGCAGACTTTGAGGAAAGAAACGAGGGGCATAGATGGAGCCCCTGAGAAATACGGACCAGATGATTGCCAATTTCATTGGCAACATCTAGTGGGTTTGCTATATCAACACCGGCAACCCGCAGAACAGGAGCCGGGTCAGGAGAATATTTACCACTCAGTTTTCGTACTTTTTTCCAGACTGCACTCATAGAGGAAGCAGAGGTGATGGTGGAGACATAATCTCGCCAGCAAGTGCGTTTAGCGTCACGGATGACACGGCGAGCGATCGCACGCTTCTGCTTAAAATCAAGAAGTCTCTCCGTGGTTCTATTGTACCGGTACCTGCCCCATGCAGTGCGTTTCAAACGTACTGCACGAGCACAAGCAGGAGACCACCAAGGCACGCATTTCTGAGAATGCCTGCCCGAAGTTTGGGGTATAGAATGAGAAGCTGCGGTTAAAACGGAGGACGAGAAGAGGTGTAAAAGCTCATCAATGGAGGACGAAGAAGAAACTTCACTAAAAACAGTTAGTGTGAGTAAAGGTTCCAATTTGCCTGATCAAATTGCCAGCGTGGGATGCGAAGAGGTGGTGAATATGAAGGGGAAGTAAGAATGATTGGGAAATGATCGCTGTCATGTAAATCCGGGAGAACAGACCAGGTGAAGTCTAATGCGGCGGAGGAAGAGCAGACTGAGAGATCGATGCAAGAGAGAGTGAGAGTCCGAGGATCAAAATGGGTGCGAGTACCTGTATTTAAAACATGGAGGGGGTGGGTGGCAAGAAAAGCCTCTAACTGAATGCCATGGGAATCACAGTGAGACCCCCCCCCCCCAGAGGAAATGATGGGCATTAAAATCGCCAAGTAACAGAATCGGTGGCGGTAATGACGAAACAAGAAAGGCAATATGCAGAATAGATAATGCCCGAGAAGGAGAGAGATATAAAGAACAGAGCGTATACCACCTATGCAAGTGGATACGGGCTGCTGTGTAATGCAGCGAAGTACGAACAAATAGCTGATGGTACGGAATATCAGTGCGTAGAAGAAGGGCACTTTCATTAAAGGTCCCATCAGGAAAAGGATCTGAAGAATACAATAAATTATAGCCTGAGATGGGAGAGATAACAGCAGAGTGTAATTTTGGTTCCTGTAAGCAAACACCAACAGGGGAAAACTGGGAGAGTAACATCTGAAGCACACCCCAATTACCCCTGAGGCCGCGTATATTTCACTGTAAATAGGCCATGATTGGCAATGATAAAGATACGTACTTGAAATCTGCAGGTAAGGGTTCCTATGGACTAGAGGGGTTAGAAAAGTCCACATGCGGAGGCAGCGGAAAACGTTCAAGCAGCGAAGGAACGGTGCGCTGTGAAGAAAGGAGTTGCGCAGATGGAGGAGAGGAGAGAGAAGGAACAGAGGGTGGATCAGTGTCCATTGATGGTTTGGTCTCTGCAATATATTCAGAGATTGCTTCAAGTGTTTCGGAATTCAGAGACGTCGTATGGGAGACAATATTGGAGATGGTAGGGGGAGGATGAGTAAAGATTGGAACTGTAATGGACTGTACCAAGGTAGGGGGGGGGGCGAAAGGGTGGAGGGAACTGGAGAAGAAGCGTGGAAGGGGACAGAAGAGGCAGAAACCTGGGAGGTGGCAGAAGAGGAAGAAACTTGGGAGGGAACAGGGGAGGAAGGTACAGTACGAGGAGGAGGGTGAACCTCTACACTTGTAACAGAGCCAGTGAGAGGGGAAGAACCAGGTACAGAGACAGGGAAGGTAAAATGAGGAGGTGGAAGAAGGGAAGGAGGGGTTAAAGGACCTTTTTTTGACTTCTGAGAAGTAGAGGGACGATTGGGAGGAGGTGTCGTACGAGATCTCGTCGATACTGAGGCTTGTGAGGGAGAACACGAAGAAGCGAGAACAGACTGAGGCGTTGAAGTAGGGACGTCTGAGCCTAGGACAGCAAAAGAATTAGATACAGGAGTGACTATGGGAGAGGTAACCACAGAGGAGGCTGCAGAAGATGGGACCCCAGAAGTGGGGGGACGTTTTGAAACACGGGAATAAGAAACACGAGGTAGTCTCCCTTGGAGGCGGAGATGAGAAACTGCCATGGCATAAGGGAGACCTTCTGCCTCTTTGAGGTAACGGATTTCCCGCTCATTTAAGTAGACTTGGCAATGGCGAGAGTACGAAGGGTGAGCCTCATGACAATTAAGGCAAGAGGGAGGTCGATTGCAAGACGTATTAGAATGGTCATCGGCACCACAGACTGGGCATTCGGCTATAGATCTGCAATATTTCGCTGGATGGCCAAATCGCCAGCAATTTCTACACTGTTGCGGTGTAGGGATCACCTTTCGAACTTGTAACCGATGTCCTGCTACATAAACTGAGGATGGGAGTTCACGGCTGTCAAAAGTTAAACGAGCCACATTGCTAGGGTATCGTCTCCGCCCGCGGGCAGGAAGAACATAAGTGTCTACCTTGAGGATTGGGAGATCTTGGAGTTCCAGCTGTTCAAGAATGTCATTGCCACATGTCTGGAAATTTTGTTGAACTATGGTATGGGGCAGAATGATGGTACCACTACAAGAATTGAGGGAATGATGTTTTTCAATAGTGACAGGAACAGTATCGATATGGGAAAGAAGAGAAAGATCATGAGCTTGGGTAGCATTCTGTACAGTGATGATGCGTGTACCACTCTTAAGAGCATGAAAAGAAATATCTTTACCAACATGGCATAGGAGTGCCTTGCCAATACTGTGGTCGGAAAGATAGGCGGTAGAGGAAGTCGGTCGTAAAGTGAAGAATTTAGTCCATTGTGCAGTCTGAAACTGAGCGTGGAAAGGGAGTGCAGGACGTGTCGATCTTTTCTGAGAAGAACGAGAAGGTGGAGAAGTATCATCAGCAGGTAATTGTCATTGGCGTTTAGGCGTGGGACCAGAGTTGGTCCGACGTGGAATGGGCCGGCGATTCGAAAATTGCCGCACCGTAGAGGGAGAGGCCGGAAGCATAGTCAAAGGAGAGCGGAGGTCAGATAAATCAAAAGAGTCAGTCGAGACCTCAGTACCTGAAGTGGGTGAGGAAACAGCACCGGAAAGAGGTACAGAGGCATGAGGAGTGTCCGAAGAGTGGTCCAAAGACGAGGCGAGGTCAGAACGGGGTGCGGTATCAAGAAGGGGCCTGGGGGTATCAGGTTCATGGACTAAGGCTGCCATGGTTAGGTTACTTCTTTCTTTTTGTTTTTAAGAAAAAAAAATAAAATAAAATAAAAATAAAAAAAAGAATAAAAAAAAGAGGGGACTGGGGAGGGATAGTTCCTAGGAGGAATGAAAGGGCCAGAAATCTCCCTCCATGCCCAAGAGGACCTCAGCACCGCAAGTAGCGTAGATGCAGCATGGAACCCGTGCCATACCCTACCCATCATGCCAGTAAACCAGCAATCCAGGATAGCAACCTCACATCTGCCGAGCTACCTCGGTGGACAAGAGAGAGGGTGGCCGGATATCCGCCACAAAGCATACCTCCTTCGGCCACCACCCCCGGAATCCAAAAGGTGGCTTCCAGAGATACACCCGTCGCCCGAAAGACACCCAAAGCCACTCTCCGGGATACCGGAGAGGGATCGGGACATCCCCAGGCAATCCAGATTCCACGGCAAACTACGCCACCGCCAAGAGCCTCAACGGAATGGGATGGACCCCGGTACCCTTTCCCCTACCTAGGAACTACCACGCCTGTGGGAAAAATTCCAAAGGCCAAAAAGGAAGGGCAAAAGGGAGGGGTGGGGAGGAGGAGGAGGAAAGGAAAAAGGGGAGGATGGGGAGGATGGGATAGGGAACAGGGGGATTGGGGGTTAATTAGGTTCGGTCTGAGAAAGGAGACCGACAGGTCTAATTCCTCAGACCAAGAGCCTCTTCACCACGCCAAGGAGCCCCCCTTGAAGAGGTGTGAACATCAGTAACATAATGTACAACAGTAACACAGTGTACATCAGTAACACAGTGTACATCAGTAACCACAGTGTACATCAGTAACACAGTGTACATCAGTAACAGTGTATATCAGTAACACAGTGTACATCAGTAACAGTGTACATCAGTAACACAGTGTATATCAGTAACACAGTGTACATCAGTAACACAGTGTACATCAGTAACACAGTGTACATCAGTAACACAGTGTGTATCAGTAACACAGTGTGCATCAGTAACACAGTGTACATCAGTAACAGTGTATATCAGTAACACAGTGTATAACAGTAACGCAGTGTACATCAGTAAAACACAGTGTACATCAGTAACACAGTGTATAACAGTAACACAGTGTACATCAGTAACACAGTGTACATCAGTAACAGTGTATATCAGTAACACAGTGTATATCAGTAACGCAGTGTACATCAGTAACAGTGTACATCAGTAACACAGTGTACATCAGTAACAGTGTACATCAGTAACAGTGTACATCAGTAACACAGTGTACATCAGTAACACAGTGTACATCAGTAACACAGTGTACATCAGTAACACAGTGTACATCAGTAACACAGTGTACATCAGTAACAGTGTACATCAGTAACGCAGTGTACATCGCATAACTATTGATCTACAGCCCACATCTGTGTACTTATTTTTAGTTTGTATAATGCAGCTTCCAGGTTGTAGGCCAGATCAAACAGTACTTCAGGTGAGAATTTGCAAAAAAAAAAAAAAAAAAAAAACAGTCGTTCATTTGAACCAGATCATTTACTATCACATCCGTTATTCTCAACAACTCGAGATCACAGTTACACTTTAATTAAACCACCCAATGAGACTGAGGGACTTAGGTTTTGGTTAGTTGCTCACACAGTGTGTTTTGGGTGAAGTCCGATTCACTGCTCCAGGTGTGGTTCTTACCATAGTTTGGTATCCCTACCAAACAACCCTGCTTTTAACTTTGCGTATTGCATTTCCTCTATATATATATTGCAGCTGGTTAGGTTAGGTAAGGTTTGTCAAGAAACAGGACAAGTGTTTCCTGACGCGGGTATTAGTCATATGATGATTTGCAGCTGGAGCTTTTGGTCATCTGACCGAGGCTTTGTACTGACTTTCCAGTCCAACCCGTTAAGAATTAAGAATATAATTAAAATAATTTTTACCTGTATATTACACTTGAATATTAGCATTAATCTTCGTGATTTTGTACAATTTTATTTAATGTGCTCTATCTTCTTAAAAATCTTGAAGATTTGATTTTGTATTTTTCTTGAAATATAACTGTTCCTTAAAACCTTCATTTTAGTGATTTTTTGATACACTACTTTTATATTTCCATTATTAACAATTAAAATTGTTAAAACGAAATAAAAATGCTGATATCAATGACGTTATAATTGAGCCTGCAATATATATGCTTCCCAAGAGGAGAATATTTATATAGGTCGTGTCGAATAGGTAAGACTCCATACTTTCCTAATCCTTGTGGTTTAGCGCTTCTTTCTGATTATAATAATCCATACTCTCCTCCAGACTCTCTCCCTCCAATCTGATATCTAATCTTTCGTCACCTAATTTTTTTATCCTCATTACCTTACTCTTTCCTATATTCACTTTTACACACCCTACGAAACTCATCCACCAACCTCTGCAACTTCTCTTCAGAATCTCCCAAAAGCACAGTGTCATCAGCAAAGAGTAAATGTGACAACTCCCACTTTGTGTTAGATTCTCTGTCTTTTAACGCCATACCTCTTGTCAACCCCCAAGCATTCACTTCTTTTACAACCTTAGCTATAAATATATTGAACATCCATGGTGACATCACACATCCCTGCCTAAGGCCTCCTTTTATGGGGAAAATCTCCCTCACTTCCACATACTCTAACCTGGTCATCACTATCCTCGTAAAAACTTTTCACTACTTTCAGTAACCAACCTCTTATTTCATACATTTGCAACATAGATTACTTGCAAGTGCAGGTAATATAGATATTATTGGTATAACAGAGACCTGGTTCAACCTGAAAGAGAGAGAAATGAATTCTGATAGGGTCAACAGGAAGGGTGGTGGAGTGGCGATGTATGTCAGAGATAATTTAAATTGTCTTAGACATGATATAAGATTAGAAACATCGAACACAGAATCTGTTTGGCTACAGTTTCTCGAGGGTCGTGACAAATTAATTTTGGGTGTGATTTATAGGCCCCCAAACCTTGATAGGGAGTGCAGTAAGCTGTTATGGGACGAAATTCATAAGGCATCTAGATATGAAAATGTTGTGTTAATGGGAGATTTTAACTTTAGACAAATTGATTGGAACAATATGACAGGAAATCTTGAGTCTAGTGACTTTCTTGATACGGTTCAGGATTGCTTTTTAGAACAGTTTGTGACAGAACCAACTAGAGGAAACAATCTGCTTGACTTGGTTCTTGCCAACAAAGAATCACTAATTAATAATCTTGAGGTTAATGATGAGCTTGGGGAAAGTGATCACAAATCACTTAGTTTCAATATATCATGGAATTACCCAGATAACTGCAATCAAATCTCTGTCCCAGACTTTCGCTTGGCCGATTTCATGGGACTGAAAAATTACCTGGGTGGGCTAAATTGGGATGACCTGACTATGGGTCAGGTAGGTGATCTTGGTTGCCAATATGACGTTTTTCAGAGCATAGTTCTAGCTGCCCAGACAACTTTTGTTCCGAGTAGGGAAATTAGATCTAACAAAAATGATCCCAAATGGATGAACAATAGATTAAAACATCTCATTGGTCAAAAGAGAGGCATATATAGGCGTATCAAAAGAGGGGATGGGCAGTTAAGAAATCAATATATTCAATTAAAGAGAGAAATAAAAAAAGGAATAAGAAAAGCAAAAAGGGATTATGAGGCTAAGGTCGCAAGGGATTCGAAGACTAACCCAAAAGGGTTCTTTCAGGTATACAGAAGTAAGATTAGGGACAAGATAGGCCCACTTAAGAGTAACTCTGGTCAGATCACTGACAGTGATAAGGATATGTGTGAAATTTTCAATACCTACTTCCTCTCAGTTTTTACCCAGGAAAATACTAGCGAAATTCCTGAAATAATAGATTATGTAGAACAGGACGATAATAAACTATGCACGATTGCGGTAACTAGTGACATGGTCCTCAGACAAATAGAGAAACTAAAACCTAACAAATCCCCAGGCCCTGATGAACTGTTTGCAAGGGTGTTAAAGGAATGTAAAGAGGAACTTAGCATACCTTTGGCTAATCTTTTCAACATATCACTACAAACTGGCATAGTGCCTGATAAGTGGAAAATGGCAAATGTAATACCTATTTACAAGGCAGGTGACAGGTCCTTAGCTTCGAACTATAGACCAATAAGCCTTACCTCCATAGTGGGAAAATTTATGGAATCAATAATTGCCGAAGCAATTCGTAGCCATCTTGATAGGCATAAATTGATTAATGAATCTCAACACGGTTTTACAAAGGGGCGTTCCTGTCTTACGAATTTACTAACTTTTTTCACTAAGGTGTTTGAGGAGGTAGATCATGGTAATGAATATGATATTGTGTATATGGACTTCAGTAAGGCTTTCGATAGAGTTCCACATCAGAGGCTATTGAGGAAACTTAAGGCACACGGAATAGGAGGAGAAATTTTTTCCTGGGTAGAGGCATGGCTGACAAATAGGCAGCAGAGAGTTTGCATAAATGGGGAGAAATCAGAATGGGGGCACGTCACAAGCGGTGTTCCACAGGGGTCAGTGTTGGGCCCGTTGTTGTTCACAATTTACATAAACGACATAGATGAGGGAATAAATAGCGACATAAGCAAATTTGCTGATGACACCAAAATAGGCCGTCCAATTCATTCTAATGAGGACACTAGAGCACTCCAGGATGATTTGAATAGACTGATGCAATGGTCGGAGAAGTGGCAGATGCAGTTTAATATAGACAAATGCAAAGTTCTAAATGTTGGACAGGAAAATAACCATGCCACATATAAACTAAATAATGTAGATCTTAATATTACTGATTGCGAAAAGGATTTAGGAGTTCTGGTTAGCAGTAATCTAAAACCAAGACAACAGTGCATTAGTGTTCGCAATAAAGCTAACAGAATCCTTGGCTTCATATCTAGAAGTATAAATAATAGAAGTCCTCAGGTTGTTCTTCAACTCTATATATCCTTGGTTAGGCCTCATTTAGATTATGCTGCACAGTTCTGGTCACCGTATTACAGAATGGATATAAATGCTCTGGAAAACGTACAGAGGAGGATGACAAAGTTGATCCCATGTATCAGAAATCTTCCCTATGAGGATAGACTGAGGGCCCTGAATCTGCACTCTCTAGAAAGGCGTAGAATTAGGGGGGATATGATCGAGGTGTATAAATGGAAAACAGGAATAAATAAAGGGGATGTAAATAGCGTGCTGAAAATTTCCAGCCAAGACAGGACTCGCAGCAATGGTTTCAAGTTGGAAAAATTCAGATTCAGGAAGGATATAGGAAAGCACTGGTTTGGTAATAGAGTTGTGGATGAGTGGAACAAACTCCCGAGTACAGTTATAGAGGCTAAAACTTTGTGTAGTTTTAAAAATAGGTTAGATAAATACATGAGTGGGTGTGGGTGGGTGTGAGTTGGACCTGACTAGCTTGTGCTACTAAGTCTGATGCCGTGCTCCTTCCTTAAGTGGAAGTGACCTGACATTGGGCTAACCCCGGGGGGGGGGATCATGGACCTACTTCGCATGGGTCAGTGGGCCTGCTGCAGTGTTTCTTCTTGCTTGTGTTCTTATGTTCTTTTTTCCATCACAACTACTTTTTAATAATTTTTCACATGCTAACTTTTTCTCCCTTACTACTCTCTTTACCACATCATTCCACCAAATGCTCTTCTTCCCTCCGCACCCACTGTCCTGTAACCACAAACGTCTGCTGAACACTAACGCTACATTATTAAACCTTCCCCGTACATCTTCGACCTCATTGCCTATACTCTCACTAGCCTATCTATCCTCCAATAGTTGTTTATATCTTACCCTAACAGCCTCCTCCTTTAGTTTATAAACGTTCACTTCTCTCCTATTTGATGCTTCAATTTTCCTTGTATCTCACTGTAGCTACAAGTGAAAAGTTATCTGATATATCTGTGGCCTTTCTATAAAGGTGTACATCCTGAAGTCTAATCAACATTCTTTTATCTTTGTAGATGAATGGTTCAGAGAACCGACATGTTGATAAATTAGACACATGTGCAACTCTTGGGTATCTTTATTGAGGAAACGTTTCCTCAATAAAGATACCCAAGAGTTGCACATGTGTCTAATTTATTCTTTTATCTCCCAATACGTACTCCAACGAACTACTGCCATTATGGCCTACATCATATCTTGTATACATATTTATCCTCTTTTTCTTAAAATATGTATTACATTTAACTGAACCCAATCTATAAGAAGTTCAAGCAAAGGGCCGCCATTATTATTTACACCTGGCACCCCAAACTTACCTACCACACCCTCTCTAAATGTTTTTTCAACTTTAGCATTTAGGTCCCCAACCACAATTACTCTCACTTGGTTCAAAAGTTTTTACACACTCTCTTAACATCTCTCAAAATCTCTCTCTCTTTTCCAGGTGCATACACATTTATTATGACCCTTTTATCGCATCCGGCCCTTATTTTAATTCTCATAATCCTTGAATTTATAAATTTATATTCCCTCTTCTCCTTCCATAACTGATCCTTCAACATTATTGCTACCCCTTCTTTAGCTCTAACTCTCTCATATACTCCTGAATTAATCCCACTTATTTCTCCCCAGTGAAACTCAGTCTCAGCTGAGTGGTTGAGGGGAGTAGACGTGTATTGGGGGGGATTTGGACCTACTAATTTGCAGGCCTACCCATTTCTCCCGACTGATAAGTTATCATTAAAACTCATACTGTTGGATAGCAGCTACAGTGTTGTGAAAACTCTTATGTGAGTTGTGACTAGTGATATACTTAGTGAAACACTGGAAATAATTTTCCATTTGAAAAGGCCCTCACAGGCCTCTGCTTCCCCTCTTCCTTTCATTTGACATCAGCCATTCGCCTCTATCAACGTTCAGTGTAGAGGCGAATTTTGCTAGTCCACTGCTACTCGTGCCTCTGAATATGCGCACAGCTCTTCCCTTTACCAACCTGAGGAATAACGACGAGTGTGCAGTCCTATGTGAGTTGGTAACCCAGGTCTGCACACACACACTGAAAATTCGTCTTTCATTCCAAGACACGTGTGCTAGAAGTTCTGCAAGTTTGGAGTAACTATTTGTGCGAGAATTGCAGTGTTTGGCAACTCTTGAGAAGTTTGCCTCAGTCAGTGACCTAGAGCGAGGCACTGCATCACCTGCCTGAGACTTTCGCCCATATTGACTATGTGAAGAGAGGTGAATGTGCGTGCTTAGTTACCCTTGCTATTCTCCTGTATCCTCAACTCTTCGCCTTTACCTAGCATCCAGTAAAGGCGGACATTGCTGAACCAGGAAAGTGTGTGAGCATCAGTACCAACGTAGGCCTAATGTGGCTGAGGAATGTATGTGGGTAGCCAGCAGGCAACAGTACGCTGGTAGTGGTTATCATATTAAGATGGAATAAGTATTCATGCTTTCACAGCTAGCTAACCCCTTCCTCTTTACTCTTCGAACCATTGAGGTGGAGTAAAACGATTTAGAGCCCAGGGTAGCTTATTCTACAGGCAACACCCAGCAACCCAATCACTGCTGCCCGCCACCCATCCCCCAAGTGCCACCAACACCCACAACTCCCTCCTTCCTCTCCTACCACTCCCTCAGCGACTCAAATGCAGTGCTCTACTTTCTCTCGCCGCCTTCCTGCCACAATTTAATGCATCTAGAAATTGTGTGCAAAGCCAGCTGATGCCTCAGGTGCGACAGAACTGAAGACAATTTTTAGATTTCTGGCACCCAGCTTTGACAGGGCCTGGTTATAGTGGCTGCGACAGATGGCGTTGACATTGGCCACATGGCTGGAGTAAACAACATCAGCTGATTCCCTACTCAAGAATGCTACACACCTCGTCGTTGTTTCTCAAATATTGAAGAGACCTAAGGATGTTATCGTGTGTGATTTATAAATAGGTTAACTCAGTATCAGCAGAAGTGTATTCTAAGTGATAGTGTGTGCACCAGGGGTATTGATAACACTTGTCATACATGGTAACGTGTGTAAGTGAGATTCCTTGGGTACCGGTTCATTTACATAGCTCATGATTGCATACATGCATGCATGTATAGTAATGTGTGAGTTACTCAGGGAATTAATAAAATTGGTAAATTGAAGTGATCACAGCTCAAAGTCAGCATCAAATATTTTGTTAATAAAATCCATCAACGGAGAAAGTTTTTAAGACGATCAGAAATGGCAGTTTCAGGATTTTTTCAAATTTACACTTACTAACAACAAAGTTAAAAATTGTCATCATTTATATAGATTCATTATAATTTTTTGGCTGATAAGAAGAATATTTTTAGTTACTAAATATAAATAAACTTCACTGTGTTCAGTAAACCACACGAGTGGTGACAGTTTGAAGCCGATCACAAGAGTAATTCTCCCGTCATGGCAGTTAACAATGATTCAGTTTCCTTAACCATTATTTTAATATTGATCAATTTCCCCCCCCCCCACCACACACACATAAGAACATAAGAAAGGAGGAACACTGAAGGAGGCCTGTTGGCCCATACTAGGCAAGTCCTTTACAATTCATCCCACTAACAAACATTTGCCCAACCCAATTTTCTTGAAGAACAGGAGGAGAATGAGGTAATCAGGCCCTCAACCTTGAGTCGATGTGGTCAGTCCATCAAGATTGATGGACTGACCACATCGACTCAAGGTTGAGGGACTGATTAATTTTCAATGCTACCCAAGAAATAAGCTCTGATGTGAAAGTCCCAAGAAATAACTCAAATCCAACCCCTCCCACTCATGTACTTATCCAACCTAAATTTGAAACTACCCAAAGTCCTAGCCTCAATAACCCAACTAGTTATACTGTTCCACTCATCAACTACCCTATTTCCAAACCAATACTTTCCTATGTCCTTTCTAAATCTAAACTTATCTAATTTAAATCCATTACTGCGGGTTCTCTCTTGGAGAGACATCCTCAAGACCTTATTAATATCCCCTTTATTAATACCTATCTTCCACTTATACACTTCGATCAGGTCTCCCCTCATTCTTCGTCTAACAAGTGAATGTAACTTAAGAGTCTTCAATCTTTCTTCATAAGGAAGATTTCTAATGCTATGTATTAATTTAGTCATCCTACGCTGAATGTTTTCTAACGAATTTATGTCCATTCTTATAACGTTTAACGTGAACTTTCAAGGTTGTCAGCTGCATCAGGCATTAATTAAGCACTTTAGATGTTCCCATGAGGAAACTGTGAATGATTTTTTCTTACATTACATTGCATGCAGTGCAACAGTAAATAAGATATCTTAACAATGAAGAACAAGCCACTTGGGGATCGTAATCTTTGGCTCTAGATCTTTCGCACTCTCGTGCGTTGTCAGGAGCTATGCAATGTTGCAAGACAGCAACAGATGAGAGGGGAAATTCTCTGAAGCAAGACAGAAGGTTTCAGTGGTAGTTTCTTCCTTGCCTCAGAGAATTTCTCCTATCTGTTATTATTATTATTATAACTAAGCGCTAAACCCATAAGGGTCATATAGCTCTGCCCTCCTCTCTGTTGATGTCTGGCTACAACGCATTATTCGTGAGGAAGCACGAGAGTGTGAAAGATTTAGAGCTAAAAACTTCCATGTCCAAGTGGCTTCTGCGTTATATTACATATAAAATGATCAACTCTACACCCACGTACCTGAATATCGCTCTCTGCTGGCGGTGACTTAAGAGGCTTGAAGCTATGTACCTGGAGTGTGTTTCTGGTGATGACGCCCCCGCGACCCAGTCTCTGACCAGGCCTCTCCCGGCCTGTGACCAGGCCTCGCCTGGCCTGTGACCAGGCCTTGCCTAGCCTGTGACCAGGCCTTGCCTAGCCTGTGACCAGGCCTTGCCTAGCCTGTGACCAGGCCTTGCCTAGCCTGTGACCAGGCCTTGCCTAGCCTGTGACAAGGCCTCACCCGGCCTGTGACCAGGCCTCGCCAGGTCTGTGACCAGACCTCGACTGACCCATGACCAGGCCTCGACTGATCTGTGACCAGGCCTCGACTGACCTGTGACCAGGCCTCGACTGACCTGTGACCAGGCCTCGACTGACCTGTGACCAGGCCTCGACTGACCTGTGACCAGGCCTCGACTGACCTGTGACCAGGCCTCGACTGACATGTGACCAGGCCTCGACTGACATGTGACCAGGCCTCGACTGACATGTGACCAGGCCTCGACTGACATGTGACCAGGCCTTACAAACTCTCTACTGACCTGTGACCAGGCCTCACCAGCTCTCTACTGACCTGTGACCAGGCCTCACCAGCTCTCTACTGACCTGTGACCAGGCCTCACCAGCTCTCTACTGATCTGTGACCAGGCCTCACCAGCTCTCTACTGACCTGTGACCAGGCCTCACCAGCTCTCTACTGACCTGTGACCAGGCCTCAACAGCTCTCTACTGACCTGTGACCAGGCCTCACCAGCTCTCTACTGACCTGTGACCAGGCCTCACCAGCTCTCTACTGACCTGTGACCAGGCCTCACCAGCTCTCTACTGACCTGTGACCAGGCCTCACCAGCTCTCTACTGACCTGTGACCAGGCCTCACCAGCTCTTTACTGACCTGTGACCAGGCCTCACCAGCTCTCTACTGACCTGTGACCAGGCCTCACCAGCTCTCTACTGACCTGTGACCAGGCCTCACCAGCTCTCTACTGACCTGTGACCAGGCCTCACCAGCTCTCTACTGACCTGTGACCAGGCCTCACCAGCTCTCTACTGACCTGTGACCAGGCCTCACCAGCTCTCTACTGACCTGTGACCAGGCCTCACCAGCTCTCTACTGACCTGTGACCAGGCCTCACCAGCTCTCTACTGACCTGTGACCAGGCCTCACCAGCTCTCTACTGACCTGTGACCAGGCCTCACCAGCTCTCTACTGACCTGTGACCAGGCCTCACCAGCTCTCTACTGACCTGTGACCAGGCCTCACCAGCTCTCTACTGACCTGTGACCAGGCCTCACCAGCTCTCTACTGACCTGTGACCAGGCCTCACCAGCCTCACCAGCTCTCTACTGACCTGTGACCAGGCCTCACCAGCTCTCTACTGACCTGTGACCAGGCCTCACCAGCTCTCTACTGACCTGTGACCAGGCCTCACCAGCTCTCTACTGACCTGTGACCAGGCCTCACCAGCTCTCTACTGACCTGTGACCAGGCCTCACCAGCTCTCTACTGACCTGTGACCAGGCCTCACCAGCTCTCTACTGACCTGTGACCAGGCCTCACCAGCTCTCTACTGACCTGTGACCAGGCCTCACCAGCTCTCTACTGACCTGTGACCAGGCCTCACCAGCTCTCTACTGACCTGTGACCAGGCCTCACCAGCTCTCTACTGACCTGTGACCAGGCCTCACCAGCTCTCTACTGACCTGTGACCAGGCCTCACCAGCTCTCTACTGACCTGTGACCAGGCCTCACCAGCTCTCTACTGACCTGTGACCAGGCCTCACCAGCTCTCTACTGACCTGTGACCAGGCCTCACCAGCTCTCTACTGACCTGTGACCAGGCCTCACCAGCTCTCTACTGACCTGTGACCAGGCCTCACCAGCTCTCTACTGACCTGTGACCAGGCCTCACCAGCTCTCTACTGACCTGTGACCAGGCCTCACCAGCTCTCTACTGACCTGTGACCAGGCCTCACCAGCTCTCTACTGACCTGTGACCAGGCCTCACCAGCTCTCTACTGACCTGTGACCAGGCCTCACCAGCTCTCTACTGACCTGTGACCAGGCCTCACCAGCTCTCTACTGACCTGTGACCAGGCCTCACCAGCTCTCTACTGACCTGTGACCAGGCCTCACCAGCTCTCTACTGACCTGTGACCAGGCCTCACCAGCTCTCTACTGACCTGTGACCAGGCCTCACCAGCTCTCTACTGACCTGTGACCAGGCCTCACCAGCTCTCTACTGACCTGTGACCAGGCCTCACCAGCTCTCTACTGACCTGTGACCAGGCCTCACCAGCTCTCTACTGACCTGTGACCAGGCCTCACCAGCTCTCTACTGACCTGTGACCAGGCCTCACCAGCTCTCTACTGACCTGTGACCAGGCCTCACCAGCTCTCTACTGACCTGTGACCAGGCCTCACCAGCTCTCTACTGACCTGTGACCAGGCCTCACCAGCTCTCTACTGACCTGTGACCAGGCCTCACCAGCTCTCTACTGACCTGTGACCAGGCCTCACCAGCTCTCTACTGACCTGTGACCAGGCCTCACCAGGCCTTGAGCTATGCCAGAATGAAGGACGTGACTTCAACAGCATGAGACAGTGACGACGTGCACTTGATTATTGTTCCATTAATCTGACTCTAGTTACACTACACAAACCTTGAAAATTAGAAGCATTTCAGATGAGGCTTCTCGCATTATGAGCGAGAAAGGAAAAGTTGAAATTAAAAAAAAACTGAAACTCGCTTGAAAATCTCTTCTGATGATAGCTAACAATAAACACTGTAAGGTTATCTTGTGACATCGTACACACTACAACACAATATCTACCATTTGATTTTATCTACATATCAATAACACATTGTGCGTTACATTTCACACTATATCAGTCAGTGTATCACTAACACTTAACACGTAATATTACTCACAGTAACACACACATGCTGTCACTATCTCACTCAACACTATACTGATAACAGTCGCTTGACGTGTAGGTTGAGACAGAGTCACTGAACCAACTCTCTCAGAACCACTGGTTCACCTGTCAAGTGTTTTGTTATATTTCTTTAACGCTGCTGTTAGTGCTCAAGGGATACATCTGGAACTTATTTGAAGTTATTTTATTTATTAACAGATCATTTTTTATTTATATTATGAATTGTAATCTAAATAATTATTGAAGGATACCAGAAATGTTTCACAGACCAAAGTACTCACTACCAGTTTTACGTCTGACGTCACCCGTGACGTCATTCATCCGTGACGTCACTCACCCGTGACGTCACTCACCCATGACGTCAGCTTCAAGTGTTTGTACCTAACTTCCGATCTAGTGTTAAAGGAGGCAGAGCCTCAATTTAAAAATCTGGAGGGGGCAGAGCCCCCACTCAAAAAAATGGGTGATGGGTGGAACCCCACTCTAATATTTGGAGGGGGGCAGAGTCCCCATTCAAAATAGGTAGTCACTTTGGCACCTTCTCTACTACTGTTTATTCACACACACCAGATCTTCCCCACACACCTACCACCTCACACCTACCACCACACACCTACCACCACACACCTATGCTGGCTCACCCAGTTAGGTGAGTACAATTAGGTGAATTTGGTATCAGTAGTACTGGAGGCGGCTCAGTGGCTCCTGAAAGGATGCCGCCTTTTCACACCTAGGTGTTACTTCCGGTCTCCTCCTCTCAGGCATCCCTACCTCTCAGGCATCCCTTCTACAGAGCCGTCCCTCCTCTGAGCGGTCCCCTTTTCACACCTATGTGCTAATGACCCTTTTCACACCTATGTGCTAATGACCTTGACCCCGCCCACGACCCCCGCCCACGACCCCCGCCCACGACCCCCGCCCACGACCCCGCCCACGACCCCCGCCCACGACCCCCGCCCACGACCCCCGCCCACGACCCCGCCCACGACCCCGGCCCACGACCCCTCACCCGCGCCCCCAGCGCCCCCACCAGCGCCCCCCACCCGCGCCCCACCCGCGCCCCACGCCCGTCGCGCCGACCCACCGGCCCCGCCGCGCCCTCGCGCCCCGCCCGCGCCCCTCGCGCCCCGCCCGCGCCTTCTGCTGCGCCTTCTGCAGCGTCGTCCGGATCGCCCCCGCGCCCCGAATTTTTTTCCGATTTTTTTCGATTTTTTTTTTTGAATTTCATTTGCTCTCCTCGAATCAAGTTTTCTCGATAATACCAAGACTCCATCTCCTCGGATCAAATTTTTGAGTTTCCCCCTCCCACTTTCACCCCCATCCCAATTTTTTTCGAATTTCATTTTCTTATGAACTCCTCAGATCAAGTTTTCTCGATAATACAAAGACTCCAATTCCTCGGATCAAGTTTTTGGATTCCCCCCTATGGGGTTTCGAAATTCTTATGATCTCCTTGGATCAAGTTTTTTTTCTCGATAATACCAAGACTCCATCTCCTTGGATCGAGTTTTTTTGGATTCCCCCTCTGGGTATAAGCATTCAAAATGAACTCCCACTTGCATCCCAATTTTTTTTTCTCGATAATACAAAGACTCCAATTCCTTGGATCAAGTTTTTGGATTCCCCCCCTATGGGGTTTCGAAATTCTTATGATCTCCTTGGATCAAGTTTTCTCGATAATACAAAGACTCCAATTCCTCGGATCAAGTTTTTCTCGAAATCAAAGTCTCCATCTCCTCGGATCAAGTTTTTGGATTCCCCCCTCTGGGGTAAGTATTCAAATGAACTCCTCCTATGGGGGCATGGTGCTCTCTCTTACTACAGGTCTAAACAAGTGTGACGTCAGTATTCCTCTCATTAAGTTAAATGAAGTAAAAAGGGTGTTTACTCGGCGGTCAGTGACGTCACACACACACACATACAAGCTGAATCTTGTCGACTTCCCCCTATGTCAGTGACGTCACGTGATGGCCGCACACACAGGCTGAATCTTGTCGACTT
>NW_027198282.1:32500-42500 GCF_038502225.1 Cherax quadricarinatus
GAAACAAGGTGGTCGGGTGTGATAATACCAACCACCAAGTAACACAATGGGAGGTGACGTCACTGGAGGTGAGCCTGTCGGTCCTGTGAGGTGTGACATCGTGTTGGGTGGGTAGTGAGGTGAGGTGTTTAGATATTGTCAAATATGATTTTTTTTTTTGTGTGAAATGTTTATAAAAATGAGTGTTTTCTGTGATATTAGTGATTTTTGAGGTAAGTGAACATGGGTGATTGTAGTTGGTGGTTGTCTTAGATTATGTGTGTGTACAAGACATGTTTTCAGTTGATGCGTCAAATGGGGAGGGAGTTCTTTTTTATAGTGATTTGAGGGGATTTCTATAAAAAGGATGTTGGATAGTGATGTTAAACTTAGTTTCTGGTGATTTTGACGGTGATTTGGTAGTAATCAGTAGTGATTTGGGAGTATTTTGATGTGTTTGATGAGTTTTTTGCTGCAACTAAGGATTTGCAGAGGGTGTTCACAGTGATGCAAATAGGGGAGGATATTTAATACTTGTGGAACTATATTATATAGGTTAAGCGAGGGTGGTGCTAAAATAGCTGGGAGGTCATTTTAGACCTATAGTTTGTGAGAGTCTCAGAGTGAGAATGCTTTGCGCCTGAATGAAAAACATTTTTACTTGCATTAGGGTGCACAATATGAAAGACATGATGACAGTTTTAAACACTTGAAATATCTGGGCTGAGTTGCTTGGGGTACTCTGAGTACTAATGGCTGGTGTTCATGTGTGTGTGTGTGTGTGTGTGTGTGGGGTAGGGTCGCATGTTTAGGAAGGCCTGTTATGGGGACAGGATTGAGCAAACAGGAGAAGAAGTAGCAGGGCTAGGATGCCAGGCTAGTTAGTGTGCTGCTGTGCTGTTGTGTTAGGTTAGGTTAGGTTAGGTTAGGTTAGGTTAGGTTAGGTTAGGTTAGGTTAGGTTAGGTTAGGTTAGGTTAGGTTAGGTTAGGTTAGGTTAGGTTAGGTTAGGTTAGGTTAGGTTAGGTTAGGTTAGGTTAGGTTAGGTTAGGTTAGGTTAGGTTAGGTTAGGTTAGGTTAGGTTAGGTTAGGTTAGGTTAGGTTAGGTTAGGTTAGGTTAGGTTAGGTTAGGTTAGGTTAGGTTAGGTTAGGTTAGGTTAGGTTAGGTTAGGTTAGGTTAGGTTAGGTTAGGTTAGGTTAGGTTAGGTTAGGTTAGGTTAGGTTAGGTTAGGTTAGGTTAGGTTAGGTTAGGTTAGGTTAGGTTAGGTTAGGTTAGGTTAGGTTAGGTTAGGTTAGGTTAGGTTAGGTTAGGTTAGGTTAGGTTAGGTTAGGTTAGGTTAGTTAGGTTAGGTTAGGTTAGGTTAGGTTAGGTTAGGTTAGGTTAGGTTAGGTTAGGTTAGGTTAGGTTAGGTTAGGTTAGGTTAGGTTAGGTTAGGTTAGGTTAGGTTAGGTTAGGTTAGGTTAGGTTAGGTTAGGTTAGGTTAGGTTAGGTTAGGTTAGGTTAGGTTAGGTTAGGTTAGGTTAGGTTACTTCGGTTAGGTTAGGTTAGGTTAGGTTAGGTTAGGTTAGGTTAGGTTAGGTTAGGTTAGGTTAGGTTAGGTTAGGTTAGGTTAGGTTAGGTTAGGTTAGGTTAGGTTAGGTTAGGTTAGGTTAGGTTAGGTTAGGTTAGGTTAGGTTAGGTTAGGTTAGGTTAGGTTAGGTTAGGTTAGGTTAGGTTAGGTTAGGTTAGGTTAGGTTAGGTTAGGTTAGGTTAGGTTAGGTTAGGTTAGGTTAGGTTAGGTTAGGTTAGGTTAGGTTAGGTTAGGTTAGGTTAGGTTAGGTTAGGTTAGGTTAGGTTAGGTTAGGTTAGGTTAGGTTAGGTTAGGTTAGGTTAGGTTAGGTTAGGTTAGGTTAGGTTAGGTTAGGTTAGGTTAGGTTAGGTTAGGTTAGGTTAGGTTAGGTTAGGTTAGGTTAGGTTAGGTTAGGTTAGGTTAGGTTAGGTTAGGTTAGGTTAGGTTAGGTTAGGTTAGGTTAGGTTAGGTTAGGTGTATTAGAAATTTAATGAAATATGGGGAGATTTTACTGAAAATAAAAGGTAATGTGTGAATATTTTAAAAAGAAATTATAGAATTGAAAAGTTAAGATAAATTGGAAAAGAATGGAAGGTGTTGAAACATCTCGCAATAGTTGGGTAGTGAGATTAGTTGATGCGAGTATAATATCAATTTATGTGGATACAAGGAGATGGGTATGGAGAGGATTTTATTAGAATTTTAGTAATGTAAAGAGGAATGTGTATTACATTTAAGATTCAGTAAAAAGAAGGGGAAAAAATGTGAATAAATTGGTAATTGATGAGGGTTGTGGGTGATGTTGTCGAACTAG
Source organism: Cherax quadricarinatus (assembly GCF_038502225.1). Taxonomy (NCBI): domain Eukaryota; kingdom Metazoa; phylum Arthropoda; class Malacostraca; order Decapoda; family Parastacidae; genus Cherax; species Cherax quadricarinatus. Next base: position 34,842 of record NW_027198282.1, read on the forward strand.
AGTTACCAAAAAATATTATATAAGTGGGTTGTTTTTGTGACTTTTTTCTAATGAAATTAGTTAAAACGAGAAAAAATTGTGGGGTGTTGTGGGTTGTGGGTGTTGTGGGTTGAGGGTGTTGTTGTCGAACTAGAGATGCTGAAAAGTGGTTATAAGTTGTGGGTTGTTGTGGGATGTGGGTGTTGTGGGTTGTTGTTGTGACTTTTTCTGATGAAATTAGATAAAACGAGAAAAAATTGTTGGTTGTGGGTGTTGTCGGGTGTGGGTGTTGTGGGTGTTGTGGGATGTGGGTGTTGTGGGATGTGGGTGATGTGGGTTGTGGGTGTTGTGGGATGTGGGTTGTGGGTGATGTTGTCGAACTAGAGATGCTGAAAAGTGATTATAAGTTGTGGGTTGTTGTGACTTTTCTGATGAAATTAGTTGAAACGAGAAAAAAATTGTGGGATGTGGGTGATGTGGGATGTGGGTGTTGTGGGTTGTGGGTGTTGTGGGATGTGGGTGTTGATCTTAGTTTATGGTGATTTTGGTGGTGATTTGACTGTATTCAGTGGTGTTTTAGTAGTATTCAGTGGTGTATTTGGGAGTACTCAAAATGTTGTCTTGGAAGTGTTTCAGTGTTGTTTTGAAAATGTTCAAAGGTATTTTTTTTTTGTGAGTATTCAAATGATTTATGAGAGTGTTTTGAAGGTGTTCAAAGTGAGGTGTGTGTGCGTATTAACTTTGTAATATGTAAAATTGTGTCTAGTGAATTAATGGAAAAGTGGTTATAAGTGTTGTGGTGACTTTTTCTGATGAAATAGTTAAAACGAGAAAAATTGGGGGTTATGAGTGAAAATTGTGAGGTGTTGGTTGGAGTGTGAGGGTTCGGGAGGGTGGGGAGGAGGAGAGAGAAGGTTACTTCGTGGGGAGTGACCTGAGATGAAATAGTTAAAACGAGAAAAATGTCTAGACTTGTGTTGTAAAGAAATTGTGGATTGTTGTGGGTATTAACGCAAAAAATGTGAAATTATTTGGATTATCCTGGGTTAAGAGTGAAAATGTTTTCCCTATGTTGTATATGAAATGTGTTGGGGGAAGTCGACAAGATTCAGTCTGTGTGGGGGGTCATCGCGTGACGTCACTGACATAGGGGGAAGTCGACAAGATTCAGCCTGTATGTGTGAGGTCATCACGTGACGTCACTGACCGCCGAGTAAACACCCTTTTTACTTCATTTAACTTAATGAGAGGAATACTGACGTCACACTTGTTTAGACCTGTAGTAAGAGAGAGCACCATGCCCCATAGGAGGAGTTCATTTGAATGCTTACCCCCAGAGGGGGGAATCCAAAAACTTGATCCAAGGAGATGGAGTCTTTGTATTATCGAGAAAACTTGATCCAAGGAAGTGGAGTCTTTGTATTATCGAGAAAACTTGATCCAAGGAGATCATAAGAATTTCGAAACCCCATAGGGGGGGAATCCAAAAGCTTGATCCGAGGAAGTAGAGTCTTTGCATTATCGAGAAAACTTGATCCAAGGAGATGGAGACTTTGATTTCGAGAAAAAAAAACTTGATCCAAGGTGATGGAGTCTTTGATTTCGAGAAAAACTTGATCCGAGGAATTGGAGTCTTTGATTATCGAGAAAAACTTGATCCGAGGAGATGGAGTCTTTGTATTATCGAGAAAACTTGATCCGAGGAATTGGGATCCAAGGGGAGTCTCAAAAACTTGATCCGAGGATTATAAGAAAATGAAATTCGAAAAAAATTGGGATGGGGGTGAAAGTGGGAGGGGGAAACTCAAAAATTTGATCCGAGGAAGTGGAGCACAAGAAAATGAAATTCAAAAAAAAATTTGAAAAAAATCGGAAAAAAATTCGGGAAGCGGGGGCGATCCGGACGACGCTGCAGAAGGCACAGCAGAAGGCGCGGGTGGGGCGCGAGGGGTGCGGGCGGGGCGCGAGTGGTGCGGGCGGGGCGCGAGGGCGCAGCGGGGCGCGAGTGGGGGGCGCGGGGGGGGCGTGGGGGGGCGTGGGGGGGGCGCGGGGGGGGCGCGGGTGGGGGTCGTGGGCGGGGGTCGTGGGCGGGAGTCGTGGTCGGGGGTCGTAGGCGAGGGTCGAGGGCGGGGGCCGTGGGCGGGGTCAAGGTCATTAGCATATAGGTGTGAAAAAAGTCATTAGCACATTGGTGTGAAAAGGGAGCCACTCACACACACACACACACACACACACACACACACACACACACACACACTTCCACATAAGGTCTCCCACTTCCACATAAGGTCTCCCACTTCCCCATCCCCAAAGTTCCCCCTAGACCACAGTTTCAGAAAAGAAGTTGAAGGTTTGGTAAACAAATGCAGACGGAATAACAGATAAATGACAGGAGTGGTATGAAAGAATCAAGGAGACATCCTCAGTCATATTGGCACTCACAGAAACGAAACTCACCAGGATAACAGATGTAATCTTTCCACCCGGATATCAAATCCTGAGGAATGATAAAGGGAGCAGAGGGAGAGGAGTTGCATTGCTCATTAAAAACCGGTAAGGATTTGAGGAAATAGAAGGAATGGATAGAATGGGCGAAAGGGACTACATATTAGGAACAATCCAGTCTCGGGGCCATAAGGTGGTAATTGCAGTAATGTACAACCCACCTCAGAACTGCAGGAGGCCAAGAGACGAATACGAAGAGAGCAACAGAGCAATGGTACACACACTAGCCGAGGTGGCAAGCAGAGCTCACATGGGTCCGCCAAAGTTACTAGTTATGGATGATTTCAATCACAAGGAGATTGCTTGGAAAACCTGGAGCTCCATAGAGCTCCCAAAACATGGAGAGCCAAGATGATGGATGTGGTACTGGAAAACCTCATGCATCAACATGTTATAGACATTACCAGAGAGAGAGGTGAGGATGAGCCAGCAAGAATAGCTAGTATTCACCTTAAGAAGTTCGGACATCGAGGATATCGCATTTGAAAAGGCCACTGAAGCTGGTGATCATATGGTTCTGTGCTTTGAATATATAATTGAGCTAGAAGTAGAGAGGGTAGCAGGAATAGGACGGGAGAAGCCAAGCTACAAAAGAGGGGACTACACAGGCTTGCAGAACTTCTTGCAAAACGTACAGTGGGAAAACCAGTAAAAGAAATGATGGAATACGTGACAACAAAATGCAAGAAGGCAGAGGAGAGGTTTGATCCCAAGGGAAACAGAAACAACGGGAAGCCTAGAACAAGTCATTGGTTCACCCCAAAGCGTAGGGAGGCAAAAACTAAGTGCACGACAGAATAGAAAATGTACAGAAGACAAAGGACCCAGGAAAATAAAGAGATTAGTCGAAGAGCCAGAAACGAATATGTACAGATAAGAAGGGAGGCTCAGCGACAATACGAGAATGACAGCATCGAAAGTTAAGTCTGACCCGAAGCTGTTGTATAGCTACATCAGGAGGAAGACGACAGTCAATGACCAGATAATCAAGCTGATGAAGGAAGGTGATGAGTTTACAAACAACCAAGAAGTATGAGATTTAAAGAAGTATTTAGAATGGAGACAGGAAGGACTCCAAAAAGTCAGAATTGGGAGGTACACCAAAACGGGATACACCAATAAGTGCTGGATGAAATATACACAACAGAGGAGGTGAAGCAGCTGCTACGTGAACTTGATACTTCAAAGGCGGAGGGACCAAACACCATCTCTCCGTGGGAGCAGAGGTGCTGTGTGTGTGCCACTAATAGATATCTTCCACACATCTACTGAAACTCCGCAATTATCTGAGGTATGGCAGATGGCAAATGTAGTCCCAGTTTTTAAGAATGGGGGCAGACACGAGACATTAAACTACAGACCTGTGCCATTGACGTGTATAGTATGCACAGTCACGGAGAAGATTATCCGGAGGAGAGTGGTGAAACAACTTGACAGACGCAAGCTTATAAACGACAACCAGCACGGTTTCATCGAAGGAAAATCATGTGTCACAAACCTATTTGAGTTTTATGACATGGTAACAGAAGTAAGTCACGAGAGAGATAGGTGGATAGATTGCATTTTCAAAAACTGCAAAATGCTTTCGGCACAGTTCCTCACAAGAGGTTAATGCAAAAGCTAGAGGGCCAGGCATGCATAACAGGAAAGGCAGTGCAGTGGATCGGAGAATATCTGACAGGGAGGCAACAACGAGTCATGGTACGTGATGAAGTGTCACAGGGGTCAGTCCTAGAACTTGTACTGTTTTTGGTATATGTGAATGACGTGACGGATGGGATAGACTCAGACGTGCCCTTGTTTGCAGATGATGTGAAGTTAATGAGAAGAATTATATCGGATAAGAATTAGGCAGGACTACAAAGATACTTGGACAGGCTACAAGCCTGGTCCAGCAACAAGCTTCTTGAATTTAACCCCGCCGAATGCAAAGTCATAAAGATCAAGGAAGGGTAAAGAAGACAGCAGACTTAAGATTGCAAACTTCACTCAAGGAAAAAGATCTTGTGGGTAATATAATACTGAACACACATCCTGAGGTGCACATCAACGAGATAACTGCCGCAGCATATGTGCAAGTGGCAAACCTAAGAATACCGTTCTGATACCTCCATAAGGAATCGTTCAAGACTCTGTACACCATGTACGTCAGGCTCATATTGGAGTATGCAGCACCAAGAACGTCAAGAAATTTGACTAGTCCCAGAGCTAAGGGGATTGTCCTACGAAGAGAGGAAAATCGGCCTGACGACGTTGGAAGACAGAAAAGTTAGGAGAGAGATGATAACGACACATAAAATACTGTGAGGAAGGTGGACAAAGACAGGATGTTCCAGAGATGGGACTCAGAAACAAACGGGTCACCATTAGAAGTTGAAGACTGATGAATCAAAGGGATGTTAGGAAGCATTTCTTCACTCATAGAGTTGTCAGGAAGTGGAACAGCTTAGAAAGTGATGTAGTGGAGGCAGGAACCATTCATAGTTTGAAGACGAAGTATGAAAAAGCTCATGGAGCAGGGAGGAGAGGACCTAGTAGCGATCAGTGAAAAGGCGGGACCAGGAGCTATGAATCGATCCCTGCAACAACAAATAGTTGAGTACACACACACACACACACACGTTCTAGCGGCTGTCTTAAGTTATTATTAGCAGTTATTATCACCAGCAGTTGGTGTTGTGACTACAGTTACTATCGTTAGATTTGTTATAACCGTAATACTAAAGAAAAAAAGAGTGTATACCAAAATACCAAAATACAAAAATAAAAACCTGAATGCGTGATAAACCCTACGGGGGGAGTTACAAACTGAAGGAGTTCATAGACCCCGCCACCAGGAGCCTCCATTTGTGCAGACGACTTCACTTGCCTATGTGTGGGTGCGATATATGTTGGCGTCTAAAGTCTCAGTGTCTCGTCCTGCTGGTTGTGTGCTATAGCATCACTCTCTCCCTAACTTTCTGTGCCAGGAGGTAGGGGTAGCGTTGACACCAACAAGTATTATAGTAGTAAATCTTAGTATATATTAATAAGGAATAGAGTGAGAAATATTTCTATATTCTTCAAAAGAATAACGTAGGCTAGAGTGATGCAGTGACCCCTCCCTTTCTATTTCAAAGATTAAGACAAACGCGCGTGCACACACGCACACACACACACACACACACACACACACACACACACACACACACACACACACACACACACACACACACTCATGCACACACACAAACATACACCTCCTTTATTCCTCTATCCCAAACATAGCACTCACCAAGCAGGGCCAGGAATGAAGTGGGACAGCTGTTGGGAACAGGGACAGCAGTAAAGGAGGTGGGAGAAGGTGGAGAGAGTGATAAGTCCAATGCTGAGGCACGACCATGCCACCAAGACTTACAGAAAATATAAGGGAGACAGGATCCAGTGACACAGAGGGAAAGGCAATGGGAGGAGGAGTGGGAGAAGTTACTGTTTATTCATGGGCTTCAGGAGAGTGAGGGGATGACACTCAATGGAAGACGGTAGGAAGAAAAACAGGAGATTGAAAACATCATCAAAGAAATAGGCAAGGAGGATATGACTGGGATAGTAAATTTTCAGAGAATAGGGGGGTACTTGAAGGGGAGAAATTGGCTGGTCAAAGTGATTTTCAAGACAGGAATGGTGCAGAACAGGATCCTGCAGGAGAAACCACGGCTGAAGGAATCATAAACATACAAGAGGGTGTTCCTAGACCGAGACAAAAAAGAACAGAATGACAGCAGTTGCGGGAGAGGGCACAGAAACGAAAGAGGCTAGGAGGAGAAATAAGGAGTCAGCAGAGGACAGCCAGAGCAGGGCAGAGCAACAAGTGCAAGCACATCTAGAACCACCCCCAGAACCCCACAGCCAATCAGCCAATCATGCTCTCCAAACACAAACTACATTCCACACTTACAGCCCCCCCACACTGCATGTCCCCCACCCTCATAGACTCAACATAGTGTTGGAGAGGAAACTGAAGGTATGGTACACCAACACCAATGGAATAACTAATAAGTGGGAGGAGTGGCATGATAGAGTCAAAGAGGCATCGCCAGACATCATAACTCTCACAGAAACCAAGCTCAAGGGAATGATAACAGATGTCATCTTTCCAATGGGGTATCAGCTCCTTAAGAAAGACAGAGGGAACAGAGTGGGTGGTGGAGTAGCACTGCTCATCAAAAGCCAATGGGATTTTGATGAGCTGGAGAGAGAGGACAGAGGAGAAGCAAGATAGGACATAATAGGAACACTTCAGTCTGTAGGTCCCAAGGTGGTAAGTGCAGTAATTTATAACACACCACAGAATAGCAGGAGGCCAAGGCAGGAGAAGGCCAACACAAGAGTACGAAGTGGCCAGAAGGGCTCGTGCAAGCAGGGAAAAGCTACAGATCATGGATGACTTCACTCACAAGGAATCGACTAGGAGCTCCTGGAGTCTCATGTGGGACCAGAAATGTGAAGGGCTAAGATAATGGAGGTGGTACTGCAAAACCTCATGTACCAACACATAAGATACACTTCCAGAGAGAGAGAGGAGAGGATGAGCCAACAAGACTAGATCTAGTATTCACCTTGAGTAGTGAAGATATTGAAGACATCACATATGAAAGACCCCTCGTGGGCAGCGAACACGTGGTTCTGAGCTTCGAATGCATAATAGTGTTGCAAATGGAGAGGGAAGCAGGAAGGGCAGTACGAATGAAGCCAAACTGCAAGAGAGGGGACTACACAGGCATGAAGAATTTCCTGCACGGGGTTCAGTAGGACAGAGAACTAGCAGGGAAGTCAGTAAACAAGATGATAGAATTTGACTACAATATATGCAGAAGCTGAGGAGAGGTTTGTACTCAAGGGTAACAGAAATAACGAGAAAGCCAGGATGAGCCATCGGTTCACCCAAAGATGTGGAGAGGCCAAAACTAAGTGTGCTAGAGAATAGAAGAAGTATAGAAGGCAAAGGACCCAGGAGAAAATGCACAGGTAAGAAGGGCAGCCCAACGGCAATACGAAAATGACATATCATCGAATGATAAATCTGACCTGAAGCTGTTGTACAGCTACATCAGGAGGAAAACAACAGTCAAGGTCCAGGTAATCAGGCTGAGGAAAAAAGGAGGGGAGATCACAAGAAACGACTGTGAAGTATGT
>NW_027198283.1:0-46832 GCF_038502225.1 Cherax quadricarinatus
CTCAGTCAATGATCCACCAAGATTACAAATAACTCAATAAGCTTCGTTTCACATAATGATATTTACTGTGTTGGATGTAAGACATAATACTTCATAATATTTTTTTTCATTCACAACAATTTAATTAAACCCTTAAGGGGCAGTATCATGTTTACTCGGTACTAAACACATGGTTTGTGTGCTTGTCCTCCTACTCCCACCGCCATCTTGGCTCCATTCTCTATTTCTGACCAATCACAGGCCTTCCCTGAGTCGCTCCAGCTAAGTGGTGTTGGCGTGCTCGCTTCCCATTGGTTGAGAGACCAAAATGTAAACACTTCTAGCTTGGCTTTGCAGAGAGACGTTTTTTTCATCGAGAGACACTCATATATTCTTGGATTTTACCCTCTACAATGTCGGTAAGTACAAGGAAATTGCACCTAGAAGCTGAACAAAATTAGAAGAGCTGTTTCACAGAATTCTTGCAGAATGTAGAAAACGAGTTACATCCGTTTTCTCTTATTACAATAAGACTGAAGCACGGCAAGTGTACATAAAGCTGTGAGTTGAACTTTATCAAGAACAGTCCTCGGAAGGTTGCGCCATACTGTAATGAAAAAAAAAAGTCTTGCTATGCTTATTAAGTTCTTATACGGTGATGAAGTGACTGTGCAGACCATCACTTCTCTTGCTCGTTTCTTTACAACAGAAGTCGGCGAATTTTGGGGTGAATAACCCTAAAACAAATTTGTGTTCAGGGAAAATTACTCTCTGGTCTTGAAAGTCCACAGAATCTGGAAACCACAAGGAGCACTCGGATTTAAAACAGTTTATTGAATGCATTATTATGGATAATGCAATCATACAAGCTGAAAAGTATATATTATACGCGATAAAGCTGCAGTGTTTCCTTTCTTATGAGTCGCGCATCAGGTGTTGCTTTGTTGTGGGATTTGATAGCGAGGTGCTTGCTAGACCCTATATATGCCTACCTTTGATGCATTACTTTCATTGTTCCTTGATATATATATATATATATATATATATATATATATATGTCGTGCCGAATAGGCAAAACTTGCCATCTTGGCTTAAATAGCAACGCTCATCTTGTCATATAGGACAAGTGAAAATTTGTGTATGCAATAATTTCGCCAAAATCATTCTGAACCTAACGAAAAAAATATATTTCACTCTGTTTGTTTAGTATTAAATTATTATAAACAAATCTAAAATATAATTAGTTGGGTTAGGCTAAAATAAATTGTTCTTGTTATAATAAGGTTAGGTAAGTTTTCTAAGATTCTTATGGTGCAAAATTAAAAATTTTGTATTAACATTAATGAAAAAATATATCTTTAAACGTATAAAAGAAAATTTTAGAAAGGACTTAATTTTAAATAAGTTCTTGCTAATTGACCAGTTTTACATATTCGGCACGACATATATATATATATATATATATATATATATATATATATATATATATATATATATATATATATATAAATACAAGGAATTCGCAAGAGCAGGCGAAATATACACAAACACTGATCTCTGGCTGAAGGAGACTCGAACCTACGAACCTTGGAACAAGGTACGCAGTGCTTTACCAATCTACCCACACTGGACCAATACCTTGGTTTAAGTCTCCTTCAGCCAGAGATCAGTGTTTGTGTATATTTCGCCTGCTCTTGCGAATTCCTTGTATTGTTAATATCTCTAGTAAGGCTGATGCATGCAGGAGATGAGAAGAAAAGCTGTAAGCCTTCTCCCTGAAAGCTGGCTGCCTTGGATCAAAGTCTAGCACAAGCTGGACTCCACGGTATTGGTCCAGTGTGGGTAGATTGGTAAAGCACTGCGTACCTTGATCTGGAGTTTACCTGGAGAGAGCTCCGGGGGTCAACGCCCCCGCGGCGCGGTCTGTGACCAGGCCTCCTGGTGGATCAGAGCCTGATCAACCAGGCTGTTACTGCTGGATACACGTAATACAACGTACGAGCCACAGCCCGGCTGGTCAGGTACCGACTTCAGGTGCTTGTCTAGTGCCTGCTTGAAGACAGCCAGGGGTCTATTGGTAATCCCCCTTATGTATGCTGGGAGGCACTTGAACAGTCTCGGGCCCTTGGCACTTACTGTATTGTCTCTTAACGTGCTAGTGACACCCCTGCTTTTCATTGGGGGGGGGGGATGTTGCATCGTCTGCCGAGTCTTTTGCTTTCGTTGTGAGTGATTTTCGTGTGCAAGTTCGGTACTAGTCCCTCTAGGATTTTCCAAGTGTATATAATCAGGTATCTCTCCCGCCTGCGTTCCAGGGAGTACAGGTTCAGGAACCTCAAGCGCTCCCAGTAATTGAGGTGTTTTATCTCCGTTATGCGCGCCGTGAAGGTTCTCTGTACATTTTCTAGGTCAGCAATTTCACCTGTCTTGAAAGGTGCTGTTAGTGTGCAGCAATATTCCGGCCTAGATAGAACAAGTGACCTGAAGCTGGTGCTGCTGGCGCCTCTTTGTGCAGTTTCTGTTCATAGAAATCTTTGGTAGTGCTATTGGTCTTATTGTCGACATTTCGCAGATATCGAAGCCTATTTGTTCAAGCTTTTATGGAAATAAATTGTGGTGAAAGATTATCACCTATGACCTTCCAGAACGAGTGTTGAGCGAAGGTCAAAACTGTAAGGGCTACTCTTGGAGAGAGAACTCATGGGTGGCACTACATTCACGAGTGACGCTACAGAGAATTCTTCAAAGGAATTTGCCCAAGGGAATAGTAAAGGTACATACCAGGAGTTCCCTGGTATGTACCTGTTGAGCCAGGGTGCTTCCTGGAGCTATTTCTGGTGATGAGCCATCTTACTTTTCACATTTGGGAGATTGAAATCTCTAAGGAGGATAATATTTGGTGTGGGATTTTTTTAAGCCTGTCAAGACAGCGGTCTCCTTTATTTGATTTGTGAATTCTCCAGTCGTTGCTGACGATGGTTATAAAATAGGATAATTACCAGATTTATAATATTTACTTTAATACATAGAATTTCTCCTGTATCATTCGATGAATTCAGCAATTCTGTGCAACAAAAAATATATTTTCCATAAAGTCCTATTCCTCTGTGTGAACTATATCACGCATGTGCATATCAGAGTATTTTATATTTATATATCAGTGTTCAAAACATCCCTTGTACGTGTTTTTGTAAATGTTCGAAGCATAGTATTTGCCTCCAAGAGAAGCCCACTTATATAATTAACTTTGCCATTTTTACTTTATTTTAAACCATGATTGTTTGCAGAAAGGAAGTAGAATTTGCCATTTGGGATGTTTTGGTCTGGTGCATAATTTTGTTAGTGCCACTGGTGATGTACAACGTGATAAGGCATCTGGTGCACAAACCCCTGGTTTCTCCAGTATTGATTGTGCATTTGTCTGTTGTTCATTCGACCTTGTTGAGTGTATCACTGACTTGGTTTGTCCCACTGTTGTACACCAGTCCCATCTCTAGTATTTCCCTGTTTACCCTCGTTTCTCTTTTTGTCTAAAAAAGAATGCTGTTCATTGTTATCAGCTTGTTTTCTCTTAGCTCCGCGTTCCTTTCACATGGTGGTCTGGACACCTAAGGTCATATTCTCTGAGCTGCATTGCTGCTTTGCACATCATTGGATGCAAGTTCCTGCATTCCTCTAAAAAAGCAACACTTCCCAGTCACTTTTTCTACAATGAAAATTAGATAAAAAATTTCTAGCCTGTATTTTCCGTCTCTCTAGTGCTTCTTTGTATGTTTACTCAAAGTTTAAACCATTAGAATTTCTCATCATGCCTCTGATTTCTCATTGGAGTTCCATCTGTTTCAGTCAGTTTCTTTATGAATGAAATTTCCTGTGACCTGTAGTTTAGATTTCAGGTTTGAGATCAGTCATATTGAATTATATTTAAAAATACATGTAATCATGGAAATGCCTCACCTCTTGTAAGACTTCTGGAACGGTGAGGGCGGTGAAAGGTATGAGAGTATTTATAGGATGGAGTCAGGTGGAGAATGCTGCATGTGACAATCTTCCGAGTAGGATGATAGAGTCTAAGACCTTGGTAGCTTTAAAAAGAGATTGGACAAGTACACGAGTAGACCTTCTGCAGTGTTCCTCCATTCTTATGTTCTTATCTGGGATAGCGATTTAGAACTTTCTTGGCAAGAGGTTCAGCTATGTTACAGAAGCCGTTGTTCTGGTTGAAGTTGTTGGATATACATATAAGTGATGATTCCAGGATTCTTTGGTATTGAGTGTTGTCTTCTCTGGCGATGAGCCTTGCGTGTATGTAGTTGATTAAATGGTTTTGTGAATTTCCGTGTTTAACACAGGCATTCCTTGGATCGTCAGGTCTGCCTGCATACTGGTGTTCTGAAATACGCGTTAGGAGTTCTCTGGATGTTTCACCAACATATAATTTTCTGCAGTCCTTACAAGGGATTGTGTATACCCTTGCAGAGGATTGAAGCTTGTCCTGCCTATTAATGGTAATTTCCTTGATGGTAGTAGATGTGGAGGTAGATACTTGGAATGAGGTATTGGAAAAAATGTTGGAAACATATTTTGCAATGGAGTTGGTGGGGAGGACTATGTATCTCTTCTCGGCAGTGTCTTCTATGGGTGTGATGAAGATGTTTAATGCCCGCCGTCTGCAGTCTCTGATGAAGTGACGAGGATAGTGGAGTTTAGAAAATATTGTTCAATTATAGTGCATTCTTCCTCAAGGAACTCATTGCTGCAGATTCTGAGTGCACGCAGGAAGAAGCTTATAATTACACCACGTTTAGTTTTGGTGTCGTGGTGAGAGCAGAAGTGGAGAAGATCGTGTTGGTCAGCTTTGCATAGACAATAAAGGATCACATTATACTGTTTACATTTTTGTGTTTCCATTGTGTCGGTATTTTATACCATTTATTTCCAAGGTCTTGAATTCTTACTTTTTATATTCTTCCAGTTATGTGTACACTTTATGTGTCCAAAAGGTGCACATTTGGGAAAGAAACATGAAAACTTGTAAAAATATCAGAAGTTACAATTTGAGTTTTACAGACAGAAGTCGTCACCGTCTCTTTGAGTTTAGGGAAATTTTAATTTACGAGTCTCTAGAAGTAAAGAGTAATAAAAGAAAACTAACCAGATAAATTCGTGATTCTTTTCAGTCACACTAAAAATTATAGATGTGGGGGGGGGAGTAATACCGTAAAAATCATCCTTCGCAACAAGAGAAAAAATTTATTATAATATTTACTGAAAAAACTGATATTCATTTCTGGATTAAATTTGACAGAAACTTTGCATTGCCATTACCTAGCGTCCGACATCAGGTATTGTTATTTAGCAGAAATTATTTTCATCATTTTACCCATCAATAAATTTCCATCTAATACACCTAAACATAAGATATTGCATAATAGATCAGTTTGTTACCAATAAACAACATTTACTTATATTTATTGCTAAAAACTTATCAATAAATTACTGAAATGTAAATCTAATAATTTTACTTGCCTGTTTCTTTATATTGTGAGTGAGAGCGTCGTGGTGCAGCATAGCTGTACCTGGGTGAGTGCTGCGAGTGACCTTCACTTTGCAGCGGGTGTTCCACACACTCGGCGGTGTTAGCATTGATCAGGGATAGTCCATACTCCTGAGTGCCATCAGAACTTCCCACACTAATTATAAGGTAAAGATAACTCATTGGAAGTTGATTTATTTAATATGTACTCTACTAAACTATTACAAAAGAAATATATGTGAATAGTAAGAATTACAGATTAATTGAAAGAAAGAAGATATTCAAATTAAATTAGACATTTTAGCCAGTAATATTATATATACCGTGAAGTAAATGAATTCAGACTTTAATAATTTATTAAAATATATTTTCTCAAGTTTTAATTTACTAACTTAAAATGATCCTAAATGGCTTAAAAAATAGTACAAGAATTACCTGAAAGTGGCATAAGGGCAGATTTCATATGGGTCAGATGCGTCTTCTTGCCTCTTGGTTGAGATGTGAGATTCTCTTGTCTTCTTGGTGGGTGTAGGTGAGTATAGATGAATACGGGTGAGTTCCGAGTTACGGGCGTTGTCTTCCTCCCCACCATCCTTCTTGTCTACACACTCACCCTGTCTAATGTAAACACAAATGTCATACATTAAATTTCATTTTGACCACAATGAAAAAGAAATAGATTCCGAGCTCTTTCATGATATATGACTCACGTTGTTAGGTAAGACACATATGCAACAGTTAGGTATCTTTATTATGAAACGTTTCGCCTACACAGTAGGCTTCTTCAGTCAAGTACAGAAAAGTTGATAGAAGCAGAAGATACTTGAAGACGATGTAATCAGTTCATCACCCTTAAAGTTTTGAGGTGGTCAGTCCCTCAGTCTGGAGAAGAGCATTGTTCCATGGAACAAGGAGCATTCTATTGATGACCATTTAAAATATACATCTTTTCCCATCTTTTGTAAATGTAATCTACAAGTAATCATTAAAATTTTCTCGCACATTCTTAATGAAAAAGATTCTCCTAAAATATTGAATTTCAGTATATGCTTCATATTTCAGGAAACTGAAAAACAAAAATCCCAGAAAGGTATGTATGAATAAACATTTTTCAAATTTTTTTTTTTATATTTTATTTAAAAGGACACAGTACAAGATATAAATAAATAAAAGAACACAATTATTAACCGTTTGAAAATACAATGACCTACCATCAACCCCATAGCATACCACAAGTGTTACATTCATATTGTATTAAAGAATATACCATCACCGAACAATGAAACGAACAGGATAACACCTGCTCAGAAAAAACATCAACAAATTCTAAACCTACAAATCATGCCTATTATACAGTACAGTAAAACCTCCTTGCACAAAGTACACAGATGATATGATGCAGCATACGAAGGATAAAATTATACATTACAATAATTAAACAAAGGCTAACCTAACCCTACAATAAAATTGCAAAGACATACCACATTAATACTTCCCGCAAATAGCAGGAAACTCTTAACATAATAAAGAGCGAGAGAGCTCCAGCACCGAACAAAAAAAATTAGCAAAAACCAAAAACTCAAAAATTTTATGTCTGTGTCCACATAAATCCCCCACAACTCTGTACAATTAGACCCCTTTCACAAAGTGCACAATAAATATTATTTAACATACAAAAATTAAAATTATACAGAACATTAATTTTAACATTATGCAAACCTAAGCCTACAATAAACATTACATTGATACATCTCACAATGAAACTCCTCACATAAACACTGGGCAGGAAACACCCTCAAGTAAAAGACATAACATTATATACGCAAGTACAACCCATACAACTAACAAAATCCTAACATAAGGTATCAAAACTGTCTAGTTACAGGACATAAAAAACCTTATCTCCCTATTTGAAACACTAGTACATCATTGCTGATTTTTTTTTTTTTTTTTTTATATATAAACAGTCTAAAAGATAATATATAAACAAATAATTAGCATATAATTATAATTCTCATTGTCTAAAGACTCGCCGCACTTACTTCGTGCCGGCACATACTACCCCCCCCCCTTTTCCCTATTATCAATGTTATTATACTGAGCATTATCATGGGAATAAAAATTCCTCATGCACATACAGTAGTCATAATTAAAAATATTGACATACAAGTTCGTACATGTTCCATCCTTGTTTTTCCCCAATAACACCATTGAACAAAACCAGTTTACAATCTCATAGAAACCCCATTAAGGGCATCACACAATAATATTGCCCACTCCTAACCTAATACCTCACTATCCATTATAATTCATATATCATTACATAACATGATTAGGTACATAGAAAAAGGTGTCATTATATGTGATTATAAAATTGACTAAACCAAAGATCATGATTTCATATATAAAACATAGCAGAAAATTTTTCCCACAAAGCAACTGTGCAGGGTGACAGCACTTCACAAACATAAGTTATACAACGATCAAGTTAACTTGTGTGCTTATCTTAACATCATTCTGCTCTAAACCCGAGATCCCAAGGTTTAGTCATCATGGTTTTTAAGGTCATCCTGTATGCAGTGAACATAACCATAGATTCCAAATCCTCATTCATCACCCTTCCACTCTATTCATAACCCTCCCACCATCCACACTACAAAGAAGCCTAAACCAACCCACCCTCATGCATCCCCCGGTAGGAGACCAACCCTTTGCCCGCCCCCTGGGTTCATGAGGAGAAGGCCCCCCACAGTGAGATTCCGGTAACCCTCCGAAAAGCTAACTACCCACCTCCCACCATAGACTTGCCTATTCCTACACATAGTTCTATAAAATCTCGCTGCTAACGCTTTTATCCTCAACTCTCCCCTAACCTCCCTCATCCCCCAAGATACATGTAAATAATCCGTCATAACATACATTAAGGCTCTACCCACATCACCCGGCACCCCAGTTACATCCAACATTAAAACCCGTAGGAATGGCCATTGCCCCCCCCCCCAAAAATCTGATAACTCTCACCATCCATAACCTCACCCCCTCCAAAGAGGGACAAAAATATACCGCATGAAAGGCCGTTTCGATGTCCCCACAATGCAAGCATGAGTCCTCTCTCACAAGACCCATTTTATATAACACATCCCTAGAGGCCAATATTCCCATCAGAAAACGATATACTAACTCTCGTACCCTCGCTGGTATTCTAAGCAACCCAAACTTCCTCCATATGCTTATCCAGTCATATGTTGGATATACAGCAAGTCCCTGTAAGACACCCTTGCCTACCACAGCACCCACCATTCGTTTGACCTTTAACGTGGACACCTGTTTAACATGTAATAAAACCCTCAACATATCCTCACAATACCTCAAATCCCTTCCACACCACCATCTTCGTGCATCCTCCATTACCCTACCTACCCTGACTCCTCTATTCCCCCCAGTCCGAATATATCTTTGTTTAATATATAAAGCCATTACTCTATGACCCAATGACATCAGGCCAAGACCCCCACGTCTCCCCTCCGTCATCACCACGTCCTTGCTCAACCATGCCCTCCCAAACCCCCACACATACCTTAGAACCTTCCTCTGGATTTCTGCAATATCCTCTGCTCTTAAAGGGAACACCTCAGCCACTCCCCACACCTTACTGTAAACCAGAGAGTTGACCACTAAAACTCTCTGCTGTAATGTTACATCCCTAGCCCTTAAGCCTCCTAGCCTACCCAAAACCCTGCTCGTAACTAATTCCGAATTTATCTTCCTACTTTCCTGCACTTCCGCCATGTACCATATTCCACAAACCTTAATTCTGTCCACTACTGACCATCCCAACCCCTCCCCCAAGCCCCCTCCCACCCAATCCCCCACCTCTAATAGTCTCGACTTCATTAAATTAACTCTCATACCCGTGGCGTCCCCAAAAATCTGAATGATTCCACCAACTTTCCTTAGATCTTCCTCATGCCTTACCAGCACGGTAGTATCATCTACGTACCCCACAATCCCCCCCCTCCCACCCCCCCTAATCCCATGTTCAATCATCACCTCATCCACCAGCCCATAAAATGGATTCTGTACGCAGGCAAACAATAACTGAGAGAGTGGACAGCCCTGCCTCAAACCTCTCTCCATCAGTACTGGGTCCCCCAACTTACCATTAACCTGTACCCTAATAACTGCTCCCTCATACAAGGTTTGCACCCATCTCACCACCTTCTCCCCCAAACCCAGCTGTTCCAAACAAACTTTTAAGAAATCCCTATTCACACAATCATACGCATTAGCCCAATCTAATCCAAGTATTCCCCCTCCGGTGCAGTCCTCAATAAAATCCCTTATTTGACTATGCCCGTCCCTCATACTTCTTCCCGGAATGCCAAACTGTCCCCCATGTACCACTGATCCTAGAACCTTCTTCAGTCTATTGCCCAGAATTTTAGCATAAATTTTATAATCTGCACACATTAAGGATATTGCTCTATAATCATTCAATACTTTCCCATCCTTCTTCTTCGGCACCAACACAACGATCCCTGTTTTCTGGGTCTTCCCCATCCTCCCACTGCTCCACATATGATTCAAGACTTCCACTAACCCATACCTAATGCATTCCCAATAAACTCTATAAAAATCATTCGGTATTCCATCAATGCCCGGCGTCTTACCCTGACTCATCCCGTAAACCGCCTCCCCCACCTCCTCCTCACTAATACTACCCTCCAGCATTTCCTGTTCCTCTTGTCCCAATACAATAGTATTCTGCATAACCCCAAATACCTCCTCACTGACAACTTCCTTGTTCCTCCTCCATTTCTCCCTAAACCAATAATCAGCATAACCACTAATATCATCTGTATCAGTAAGACCTTGACCCACCACATAACCCCCCCCCCCCATCAGCGACCACTAGATGCGCTATGGTAGTCACCATCTGCCTTTCCCTAAATTTTCTCAGGACATAACCTGATGGTCGATCACCCTTTAACACCTCCTCTAATCCTGCCCTAACTCTAATCGCGTTAAACCTTTCATTATGTAATCCTTCAATCCTACTCCTTAAGCCATCCACCTCACCTCGCACATCTTCCCTCCCCCCCCCCCCGTCATAAACAGCATTCAGCTGTCCCTCCAGGTAGTTTTGCAAACCATATCTCCACCTTGCCTGTTCCTTTCCACGTATCCTAAAAAACTCTGCTATTGCTGTCTTTGCTCGCATCTCCCACCAGTCAAGCAAATCCATCCCACCATCCCTACCCTCCCAGCAATGTCTCCACCATTCCTCAAAGGATGAGCCTTCATCCCCCTCCTGCAGAAGCCTCACATTCAATTTCCAATACCCAGCATATATGCGAACTATACCATCCACCCGCAGATCAGCTATCACCGCCCTGTGATCCGAAAAACCGACATCAAAAGCCCTCACTCTCTCCACACCAATCCCCTGCATCACATATATCCTATCTAACCTCGCCCCATAATTCCCACGAATAAACGTGTGCTCCACCCCATACTCCCCCCTACCCACCACATCTACAACACCTACATCCCTCAACACATCCCTTAGTGCACCCAAAACACATCCTGCCCCCCTCGGCGTCACATCCCCATACCTAATCACACAGTTCCAATCACCTCCAATTACAGTTATGGAAGGTAAACCCCGCAAATAATACATCAAAACATCACGTACAAAATCAACTTTAACTCTAACATTGTTACATGCTGGCATATATACACCAATGAAACATACTCTCCTCACCCCCCAGTGCCCATCTACCCTTACAACCCTCCCCCCTCCCCCCTCCTCCCAACCCATGACACGCAATGGGCTGGTCTCCTTTACAGCTACTGCTACCCCTCCTTTTAATTGCAAAGCATTACTGACAAACATTTTATAACCCCTCAAACTCAATTCACTCCCTAACCTATGGTTATGCTCCTGCAAAAAACATACATCCACATCAAACCTTCGTAAAAACCACTCTAACCAAACCCTTTTTACCTCAGATTTAAGCCCATTGACATTTATTGTGACACACTTGAATTTGCCAGAAGAGGGGGCTTACCCCTATGCCGCTGTATCTTACTCACTTCACCTTTCTCAGTACCTGTACCATTTTTATCCTTTTTTCTAACCTGGCCTCCAGCCCCTCCTTGCCCCCCCCCCCACTGATCTTCCCCAGTACACCCCCTCCCCTGCCTACCTTTTCCCCTACAACTACCCATGACTTCTTCCCGGGTCTCTGCCCAGGTGTTAAAACCTCATCGAGGTCAAAAGCACCCGCAGTCCTTTTTCGTGAGCTCTCACTCACACACAAATCTACTTCCTGCATGTCCTCCTGATGGACTTCCACCACCACTTCCATGTCCTCTCTATCATTCCTCGAACCCTTCACCTGTCCCTGCTGCTCAACCATCAGCTGTATCTCACTTGACTTCTCAGGACCATCCTCCCCGGCCACCATCTCGTCGAAGAACTCCTGTAGCACCGCTTCCAGCAACTTCTCCTGGGTAGACTCTTCCACGTCCACCCGTCCCTCAGGCGATGGGGGTCCCTCCCCTGTCACCTCCGGGATGGTAACACAGGTACAGACCGTCGATACTTCCCGTTCTACCTCTTCACTCCATCGACCACTCGTCACTGCTTCCTCCTCTCCCAACTCAGGCATCAACTCACATGGTCTCTGCTCCACTGCCAACGTACCAGGAGCCCTGGTAGGCTGCCTTCTAGGACACTGTGCTGCCATATGGTCATATGAGCTACAAAGTCGACAGGTCTTTCTCTGGCCGGCATAGTGTACAAAGACCTGCGTCCTGGACTCCACCAGCATGACGTAGGACGGTATAGGCCTAGCCAACGTCATTTTGAGGGTATAAGAGCCCTCAGGTCGTCCCTTATATGGCCCTTCTGTCCATACTCCCATCGTTGCCGAATGAACTTTACCGTAGTTGTTGAATACCTCCTGTATACTATACGCCGTCGCCTCGAAAGGGACATTCCTCACCTTCACCCACGTATAGTACCTGGATACGTCATGCATAACAACGTCCACTGCCGAGTTCACTGTCACCTTCCTCTCCTGATACTCTTCAACAAGTCTGTCGTAGACGCCGGTATGATTCAGTTTCAGGAATACTCTGGTCATCCCATTTAAGGCAACACCATATACTTCCTCGTTGGGGACACCATAGGCGTCCCTGATGATAGCAGGTAGCAATGTATGCATCGTTGCTCCAGTAAGCGTGCCACGTACCAGCTGTATACAAACAGTGTTAATCCGCTGTCCCACTCGGTACGCCATTTTGTCTTCTAGTTGCTAAAGGTCACCACCAGAGGGCAGGTGTAGCTACTAGGCGTGCGTCCTCTCTCCCCGGAGGTCGAGAGACGAATGATTGGTGCTACTTAGTACTAGTGATATTCGTGTGGTAGAGTTATTTCTACTTAATGACGGCATGGTGTCTACTTTATGAAGGCATGGTATCTACTTTATGAAGGTATGGTATCTACTTAATGAAGTCATGGTATCTACTTTATGAAGGCATGGTATCTACTTAATGAAGGCATGGTATCTACTTTATGAAGGCATGGTATCTACTTAATGAAGGCATGGTATCTACTTAATGAAGTCATGGTATCTACTTAATGAAGGCATGGTATCTACTTTATGAAGGCATGGTATCTACTTAATGAAGGCATGGTATCTACTTTATGAAGGCATGGTATCTACTTAATGAAGGCATGGTATCTACTTAATGAAGTCATGGTATCTACTTAATGAAGGCATGGTATCTACTTTATGAAGGCATGGTATCTACTTAATGAAGGCATGGTATCTACTTTATGAAGGTATGGTATCTACTTAATGAAGGCATGGTATCTACTTTATGAAGGCATGGTATCTACTTTATGAAGGCATGGTATCTACTTTATGAAGGCATGGTATCTACTTTATGAAGGTATGGTATCTACTTTACGAAGGCATAATATCTACTTTATGAAGGCATGGTATCTACTTTATGAAGGCATGGTATCTACTTTATGAAGGCATGGTATCTACTTTATGAAGGTATGGTATCTACTTTATGAAGGCATGGTATCTACTTTATGAAGGCATGGTATCTACTTTATGAAGGCATGGTATCTACTTTATGAAGGTATGGTATCTACTTTATGAAGGTATGGTATCTACTTTATGAAGGCATGGTATCTACTTTATGAAGGCATGGTATCTACTTTATGAAGGTATGGTATCTACTTTATGAAGGCATGGTATCTACTTTATGAAGGCATGGTATCTACTTTAAGAAGGCATGGTATCTACTTTATGAAGGTGTGGCATGCAAAGAGTACGTAACCTTTATTCGGCGCATGGACACACCCTCATTTACAGGCTATCTCCCCTAACCAGCGAACCAGGTTGCTATGGGGCCCCATCGTTCAATAGTGACCATGGTTCTAGCCAATAAGAAGGTGGGATCTGACAATCGCAGAGGTTATGTGGATACCGCTCTCCTGTCTGCCCTTGTCATTCCCACTCTAGAGCTGGTTGAAGCACGGTCTGCTATCTTGTGGCTTCTATTTCTGGCGTGGATGCACTATATTTATCACTGTATCATACTGTTTAATGAAGGTCTAAACTTTTTCTATGTTTATTTGTATCTACTAGGTTGTAATAGAAGGCATGGTATCTACTTTATAAAGGCATGGTATCGACTTTATGAAGGCATGGTATCTACTTTATTAAGGCATGGTATCTACTTTATGAAGGCATGGTATCTACTTTATGAAGGCATGGTATCTACTTTATGAAGGCATTGTATCTACTTTATGAAGGAAAGGGGTCTACTTTATGAAGGCATGGTATCTACTTTATGAAGGCATGGTATCTACTTTATGAAGGCATGGTATCTACTTTATGAAGGCATGGTATCTACTTTATGAAGGCATGGTATCTACTTTATGAAGGAAAGGTATCTACTTTATTAAGGCATGATATCTACTTTATTAAGGCATGGTATCTACTTTATTAAGGCATGGTATCTACTTTATGAAGGCATGGTATCTACTTTATGAAGGCATGGTATCTACTTTATGAAGGCATGGTATCTACTTTATGAAGGCATGGTATCTACTTTATTAAGGCATGGTATCTACTTTATTAAGGCATGGTATCTACTTTATTAAGGCATGGTATCTACTTTATTAAGGCATGGTATCTACTTTATTAAGGCATGGTATCTACTTTATTAAGGCATGGTATCTACTTTATGAAGGCATGGTATCTACTTTATGAAGGCATGGTATCTACTTTATGAAGGCATGGTATCTACTTAATGAAGGCATGGTATCTACTTAATGAAGGCATGGTATCTACTTAATGAAGGCATGGTATCTACTTAATGAAGGCATGGTATCTACTTTATGAAGGCATGGTATCTACTTTATGAAGGCATGGTATCTACTTTATGAAGGCATGGTATCTACTTTATGAAGGCATGGTATCTACTTTATGAAGGCATGGTATCTACTTAATAAAGGCATGGTATCTACTTTATGAAGGTATGGTATCTACTTAATGAAGGCACAGTATCTACCTAATGAAGGCATGGTATCTACTTAATGAAGGCATGGTATCTACTTAATGAAGGCATGGTACCTACTTAATGAAGGCATGGTATCTACTTTATGAAGGCATGGTATCTACCTTATGAAGGCATGGTATCTACTTTATGAAGGCATGGTATCTACTTAATAAAGGCATGGTATCTACCTAATGAAGGCATGGTATCTACTTAATAAAGGCACAGTATCTACCTAATGAAGGCATGGTATCTACTTAATAAAGGCACAGTATCTACCTAATGAAGGCATGGTATCTACTTTATGAAGGCATGGTATCTACTTTATGAAGGCATGGTATCTACTTAATAAAGGCACAGTATCTACCTAATGAAGGCATGGTATCTACTTTATGAAGGCATGGTATCTACTTTATGAAGGCATGGTATCTACTTTATGAAGGCATGGTATCTACTTTATGAAGGCATGGTATCTACTTTATGAAGGTATGGTATGAAGGCATGGTATCTTTATGAAGGCATGGTATCTACTTATAAAGGCATGGTATCTTTATGAAGGCATGGTATCTACTTTATGAAGGCATGGTATCTACTTTATGAAGGCATGGTATCTACTTTATGAAGGCATGGTATCTACTTTATGAAGGCATGGTATCTACTTTATGAAGGCATGGTATCTACTTTATGAAGGCATGGTATCTACTTTATGAAGGCATGGTATCTACTTTATGAAGGCATGGTATCTACTTTATGAAGGCATGGTATCTACTTTATGAAGGCATGGTATCTACTTTATGAAGGCATGGTATCTACTTTATGAAGGCATGGTATCTACTTTATGACGGCATGGTATCTACTTTATGAAGGCATGGTATCTACTTTATGAAGGCATGGTATCTACTTTATATGGTATCTTATGAAGGCATGGTATCTACTTTATGAAGGCATGGTATCTACTTTATGAAGGCATGGTATCTACTTTATGAAGGCATGGTATCTACTTTATGAAGGCATGGTATCTACTTTATGAAGGCATGGTATCTACTTTATGAAGGCATGGTATCTACTTTATGAAGGCATGGTATCTACTTTATGAAGGCATGGTATCTACTTTATGAAGGCATGGTATCTACTTTATGAAGGCATGGTATCTACTTTATGAAGGCATGGTATCTACTTTATGAAGGCATGGTATCTACTTTATGAAGGCATGGTATCTACTTTATGAAGGCATGGTATCTACTTTATGAAGGCATGGTATCTACTTTATGAAGGCATGGTATCTACTTTATGAAGGTATGGTATCTACTTTATGAAGGCTACTTTATGAAGGCATGGTATCTACTTTATGAAGGTATGGTATCTACTTTATGAAGGCATGGTATCTACTTTATGAAGGCATGGTATCTACTTTATGAAGGCATGGTATCTACTTTATGAAGGCATGGTATCTACTTTATGAAGGCATGGTATCTACTTTATGAAGGCATGGTATCTAATTTATTAGGGCATGGTATCTACTTTATGAAGGCATGGTATCTACTTTATGAAGGAAAGGTATCTACTTTATTAAGGCATGATATCTACTTTATTAAGGCATGGTATCTACTTTATTAAGGCATGGTATCTACTTTATTAAGGCATGGTATCTACTTAATGAAGGCATGGTATCTACTTTATGAAGGCATGGTAGCTACTTATGAAGGCATACTATCTTATGAAGGCATGGTATCTACTTTATGAAGGCATGGTATCTACTTTATGAAGGCATGTTATCTACTTTATGAAGGCATGGTATCTACTTTATGAAGGCATGGTATACAGTATCTACTTATATCTACTTTTATGTATCTACTTAATGAAGGCATGGTATCTACTTTATTAAGGCATGGTATCTACTTTATGAAGGCATGGTATCTACTTTATGAAGGCATGGTATCTACTTTATGAAGGCATGGTATCTACTTTATGAAGGCATGGTATCTACTTTATGAAAGGTATCTACATGGTATCTACTTTATGAAGGCATGGTATCTACTTTATGAAAGGCATGGTATCTACTTTATGAAGGCATGGTATCTACTTTATGAAGGCATGGTATCTACTTTATGAAGGCATGGTATCTACTTTATGAAGGCATGGTATCTACTTTATGAAGGCATGGTATCTACTTTATGAAGGCATGGTATCTACTTTATGAAGGCATGGTATCTACTTTATGAAGGCAGGGTATCTACTTTATGTATCTACTTTATGAAGGCATGGTATCTACTTAATGAAGGCATGGTATCTACTTTATGAAGGCATGGTATCTACTTTATGAAGGAAGGCATGAAGGGTATCTACTTTATGAAGGCATGGAAGGCATGTATCTACTTTATGAAGGCATGGTATCTACTTTATGAAGGCATGGTATCTACTTTATGAAGGCATGGAAGGCATGGTATCTACTTTATGAAGGCATGGTGAAGGCATGGTATCTACTTTATGAAGGCATGGTATCTACTTTATGAAGGCATGGTATCTACTTTATGAAGGCATGGTATCTACTTTATGAAGGCATGGTATCTACTTTATGAAGGCATGGTATCTACTTTATGAAGGCATGGTATCTACTTTATGAAGGCATGGTATCTACTTTATGAAGGCATGGTATCTACTTTATGAAGGCATGGTATCTACTTTATGAAGGCATGGTATCTACTTTATGAAGGCATGAAGGCATGGTATCTACTTAATGAAGGCATGGTATCTACTTAATGAAGGCATGGTATCTACTTTATGAAGGCATGGTATCTACTTTATGAAGGCATGGTATCTACTTTATGAAGGCATGGTATCTACTTATGAAGGCATGGTATCTACTTTATGAAGGCATGGTATCTACTTTATGAAGGCATGGTATCTACTTTATGAAGGCATGGTATCTACATGGTATCTACTTTATGAAGGCATGGTATCTACTTTATGATGGTATCTACATGAAGGGTATCTACTTTATGAAGGCATGGTATCTACTTTATGAAGGCATGGTATCTACTTTATGAAGGCATGGTATCTATGGTATCTACTTTATGAAGGCATGGTATCTACTTTATGAAGGCATGGTATCTACTTTATGAAGGCATGGTATCTACTTTATGAAGGCATGGTATCTACTTTATGAAGGCATGGTATCTACTTTATGAAGGCATGGTATCTACTTTATGAAGGCATGGTATCTACTTTATGAAGGCATGGTATCTACTTTATGAAGGCATGGTATCTACTTTATGAAGGCATGGTATCTACTTTATGAAGGCATGGTATCTACTTTATGAAGGCATGTAATCTACTTTATGAAGGCATGGTATCTACTTTATGAAGGCATGGTATCTACTTTATGAAGGCATGGTATCTACTTTATGAAGGAAAGGTATCTACTTTATGAAGGCATGTAATCTACTTTATGAAGGCATGGTATCTACTTTATGAAGGCATGGTATCTACTTTATGAGGCATGGTATCTATGGTATCTACTTTATGAAGGCATGGTATCTACTTTATGAAGGCATGGTATCTACTTTATGAAGGCATGGTATCTACTTTATGAAGGCATGGTATCTACTTTATGAAGGCATGGTATCTACTTTATGAAGGCATGGTATCTACTTTATGAAGGTATGGTATCTACTTTATGAAGGCATGGTATCTACTTTATGAAGGCATGGTATCTACTTTATGAAGGCATGGTATCTACTTTATGAAGGCATGGTATCTACTTTATGAAGGCATGGTATCTACTTTATGAAGGCATGGTATCTACTTTATGAAGGCATGGTATCTACTTTATGAAGGCATGGTATCTACTTTATGAAGGCATGGTATCTACTTTATGAAGGCATGGTATCTACTTTATGAAGGCATGGTATCTACTTTATATATGAAGGCATGGTATCTACTTTATGAAGGCATGGTATCTACTTTATGAAGGCATGGTATCTACTTTATGAAGGCATGGTATCTACTTTATGAAGGCATGGTATCTACTTTATGAAGGCATGGTATCTACTTTATGAAGGAATGGTATCTACTTTATGAAGGCATGGTATCTACTTAATGAAGGCATGGTATCTACTTTATGAAGGCATGGTATCTACTTTATGAAGGTATGGTATCTACTTTATGAAGGCATGGTATCTACTTTATGAAGGCATGGTATCTACTTTACGAAAGCATAATATCTACTTTATGAAGGCATGGTATCTACTTTATGAAGGCATGGTATCTACTTTATGAAGGCATGGTATCTACTTTATGAAGGCATGGTATCTACTTTATGAAGGCATGGTATCTACTTTATGAAGGTATGGTATCTACTTTATGAAGGCATGGTATCTACTTTATGAAGGCATGGTATCTACTTTATGAAGGCATGGTATCTACTTTATGAAGGCATGGTATCTACTTTATGAAGGCATGGTATCTACTTTATGAAGGTATGGTATCTACTTAATGAAGGGCATGAAGGCATGGTATCTACTTTATGAAGGCATGGTATCTACTTTATGAAGGCATGGTATCTACTTTATTAAGGCATGGTATCTACTTTATGAAGGCATGGTATCTACTTTATGAAGGCATGGTATCTACTTTATTAAGGCATGGTATCTCCTTTCTGAAGGCCTGGTAGCTACTTTATGAAGGCATGGTATCTACTTGAAGGCATGGTATCTAATGAAGGCATGGTATCTACTTAATGAAGGCATGGTATCTACCTAATGAAGGCATGGTATCTACTTTAAGGCATGGTATCTACTAAAGGCATGGTATCTACTTAATGAAGGCATGGTACCTACTTAATGAAGGCATGGTATCTACTTTATGAAGGCATGGTATCTACCTTATGAAGGCATGGTATCTACTTAATGAAGGCATGGTATCTACTTTATGAAGGCATGGTATCTACTTTATGAAGGCATGGTATCTTTATACTTATCTATAAAAGGCACAGTATCTACCTAATGAAGGCATGGTATCTACTTTATGAAGGCATGGTATCTACTTTATGAAGGCATGGTATCTACTTTATGAAGGCATGGTATCTACTTTATGAAGGCATGGTATCTACTTTATGAAGGCATGGTATCTACTTTATGAAGGCATGGTATCTACTTTATGAAGGCATGGTATCTACTTTATGAAGGCATGGTATCTACTTTATGAAGGCATGGTATCTACTTATATGGAAGGCATGGTATCTACTTTATTTATAATGAAGGTATGGTGTCTACCTAATGAAGGCATGGTATCTACTTTATGAAGGCATGGTATCTACTTTATGAAGGCATGGTATCTACTTTATGAAGGCATGGTATCTACTTAATGAAGGCATGGTATCTACTTTATGAAGGCATGGTATCTACTTTATGAAGGCATGGTATCTACTTTATGAAGGCATGGTATCTACTTTATGAAGGCATGGTATCTACTTTATGAAGGCATGGTATCTACTTTATGAAGGCATGGTATCTACTTTATGAAGGCATGGTATCTACTTTATGAAGGCATGGTATCTACTTTATGAAGGTATGGTATCTACTTTATGAAGGTATGGTATCTACTTTATATGGTATCTTAATGAAGGCATGGTATCTACTTTATGAAGGCATGGTATCTACTTAATGAAGGCATGGTATCTACTTAATGAAGGCATGGTATCTACTTTATGAAGGCATGGTATCTCTACTTTATGAAGGCATGGTATCTACTTTATGAAGGCATGGTATACTACTTTATGAAGGCATGGTATCTACTTTATGAAGGCATGGTATCTACTTTATGAAGGCATGGTATCTACTTTATGAAGGCATGGTATCTATGGTATCTTATGAAGGCATGGTATCTACTTTATGAAGGCATGGTATCTACTTTATGAAGGCATGGTATCTACTTTATGAAGGCATGGTATCTGAAGGCACTTTATGAAGGCATGGTATCTACTTTATGAAGGCATGGTATCTACTTTATGAAGGCATGGTATCTAGGCATGGTATCTTTATGAAGGCATGGTATCTACTTTATGAAGGCATGGTATCTACTTTATGAAGGCATGGTATCTACTTTATGAAGGCATGGTATCTACTTTATGAAGGCATGGTATCTACTTTATGAAGGCATGGTATCTACTTTTATGAAGGCATGGTATCTACTTTATGAAGGCATGGTATCTACTTTATGAAGGCATGGTATCTTATGAAGGTATGGTATCTACTTTATGAAGGTATGGTATCTACTTTATGAAGGCATGGTGTCTACTTAATAAAGGCATGGTATCTACTTTATGAAGGCATGGTATCTACTTTATGACGGCATGGTATCTACTTTATGAAGGCATGGTATCTACTTTATTAAGGCATGGTATCTACTTTATGAAGGCATGGTATCTACTTTATGAAGGCATGGTATCTACTTAATAAAGGCATGGTATCTTATGAAGGCATGGTATCTACTTTATGAAGGCATGGTATCTACTTTATGAAGGCATGGTATCTACTTAATGATGTCATGGTATCTACGTCATGAAGGCATGGTATCTACTTTATGAAGGCATGGAAGGCATGGTATCTACTTTATGA
Organism: Cherax quadricarinatus; assembly: GCF_038502225.1. Classification (NCBI taxonomy): domain Eukaryota; kingdom Metazoa; phylum Arthropoda; class Malacostraca; order Decapoda; family Parastacidae; genus Cherax; species Cherax quadricarinatus. The sequence continues at coordinate 21,718 of NW_027198283.1, forward strand.
AGGCATGAAGGCATGGTATCTACTTTATGAAGGCATGGTATCTACTTTATGAAGGCATGGTATCTACTTTATGAAGGCATGGTATCTACTTTATGAAGGCATGGTATCTACTTTATGAAGGCATGGTATCTACTAAATAAAGGCACAGTATATACCTAATGAAGGCATGGTATCTACTTTATGAAGGCATGCTATCTACTTTATGAAGGCATGGTATCTACTTTATGAAGGAAAGGTATCTACTTTATGAAGGCATGGTATCTACTTTATGAAGGCATGGTATCTACTTTATGAAGGCATGGTATCTACTTTATGAAGGCATGGTATCTACTTTATGAAGGAAAGGTATCTACTTTATGAAGGCATGGTATCTACTTTATGAAGGCATGGTATCTACTTTATGAAGGTATGGTATCTATGAAGGCATGGTATCTACTTTATGAAGGCATGGTATCTACTTTATGAAGGCATGGTATCTACTTTATGAAGGCATGGTATCTACTTTATGAAGGCATGGTATCTACTTTATGAAGGCATGGTATCTACTTTATGAAGGCATGGTATCTACTTTATGAAGGCATGGTATCTACTTTATGAAGGCATGGTATCTACTTTATTAAGGCATGGTATCTACTTTATGAAGGCTATCTACTTTATGAAGGCATGGTATCTACTTTATGAAGGCATGGTATCTACTTTATGAAGGCATGGTATCTACTTTATGAAGGCATGGTATCTACTTTATGAAGGCATGGTATCTACTTTATGAAGGCATGTATCTATCTACTTTATCTACTTTATGAAGGCATGGTATCTACTTTATGAAGGCATGGTATCTACTTTATGAAGGCATGGTATCTACTTTATGAAGGCATGGTATCTACTTTATGAAGGCATGGTATCTACTTTATGAAGGCATGGTATCTACTTTATGAAGGTATGGTATCTACTTTATGAAGGCATGGTATCTACTTTATGAAGGCATGGTATCTATCTACTTTATGAAGGCATGGTATCTACTTTATGAAGGCATGGTATCTACTTTATGAAGGCATGGTATCTACTAATGAAGGCATGGTATCTACTTTATGAAGGCATGGTATCTAAGGCATGGTATCTACTTTATGAAGGCATGGTATCTACTTTATGAAGGCATGGTATCTACTTTATGAAGGCATGGTATCTTATGAAGGCATGGTATCTACTTTATGAAGGCATGGTATCTACTTTATGAAGGCATGGTATCTACTTTATTAGGGCATGGTATCTACTTTATGAAGGCATGGTATCTACTTTATGAAGGCATGGTATCTACTTTATGAAGGCATGGTATCTACTTTATGAAGGCATGGTATCTACTTTATGAAGGCATGGTATCTACTTTATGAAGGCATGGTATCTACTTTATGAAGGCATGGTATCTACTTTATGAAGGCATGGTGTCTACTTAATAAAGGCATGGTATCTACTTTATGAAGGCATGGTATCTACTTTACGAAAGCATAATATCTACTTTATGAAGGCATGGTATCTACTTTATGAAGGCATGGTATCTACTTTATGAAGGCATGGTATCTACTTTATGAAGGCATGGTATCTACTTTATGAAGGTATGGTATCTACTTTATGAAGGCATGGTATCTACTTTATGAAGGCATGGTATCTACTTTATGAAGGCATGGTATCTACTTTATGAAGGCATGGTATCTACTTTATGAAGGCATGGTATCTACTTTATGAAGGTATGGTATCTACCTAATGAAGGCATGGTATCTACTTTATGAAGGCATGGTATCTACTTAATAAAGGCATGGTATCTACTTTATGAAGGCATGGTATCTACTTAATAAAGGCACAGTATCTACCTAATGAAGGCATGGTATCTACTTTATGAAGGCATGGTATCTACTTTATGAAGGTATGGTATCTACCTAATGAAGGCATGGTATATACTTAATGAAGGCATGGTATCTACTTTATGAAGGCATGGTATCTACTTTATGAAGGCATGGTATCTACTTTATGAAGGCATGGTATCTACTTTATGAAGGCATGGTATCTACTTTATGAAGGCATGGTATCTACTTTATGAAGGCATGGTATCTACTTTATGAAGGTATGGTATCTACTTAATGAAGGCATGGTATCTACTTTATGAAGGTATGGTATCTACTTAATGAAGGCACAGAATCTACTTAATGAAGGCATGGTATCTACTTTATGAAGGCATGGTATCTACTTTATGAAGGTATGGTATCTACTTTATGAAGGCATGGTATCTACTTTATGAAGGCATGGTATCTACTTTATGAAGGCATGGTATCTACTTTATGAAGGCATGGTATCTACTTTATGAAGGCATGGTATCTACTTTATGAAGGCATGGTATCTACTTTATGAAGGCATGGTATCTACTTTATGAAGGCATGGTATCTACTTTATGAAGGCATGGTATCTACTTTATGAAGGCATGGTATCTACTTTATGAAGGCATGGTATCTACTTTATGAAGGCATGGTATCTACTTTATGAAGGCATGGTATCTACTTTATGAAGGCATGGTATCTACTTTATGAAGGCATGGTATCTACTTTATGAAGGCATGGTATCTACTTTATGAAGGTATGGTATCTACCTAATGAAGGCATGGTATCTACTTTATGAAGGCATGGTATCTACTTAATAAAGGCATGGTATCTACTTTATGAAGGCATGGTATCTACTTTATGAAGGCATGGTATCTACTTTATTAAGGCATGGTATCTACTTTATGAAGGCATGGTATCTACTTTATGAAGGCATGGTATCTACTTAATAAAGGCATGGTATCTACCTAATGAAGGCATGGTATCTACTTAATAAAGGCACAGTATCTACCTAATGAAGGCATGGTATCTACTTTATGAAGGCATCGTATCTACTTAATGAAGGCATGGTATCTACTTTATGAAGGCATGGTATCTACTTTATGAAGGCATGGTATCTACTTTATGAAGGCATGGTATCTACTTTATGAAGGCATGGTATCTACTTTATGAAGGCATGGTATCTACTTTATGAAGGCATGGTATCTACTTTATGAAGGTATGGTATCTACTTTATGAAGGTATGGTATCTACTTTATGAAGGCATGGTGTCTACTTAATAAAGGCATGGTATCTACTTTATGAAGGCATGGTATCTACTTTATGAAGGCATGGTACCTAATTTATGAAGGCATGGTATCTACTTTATGAAGGAATGGTATCTACTTTATGAAGGCATGGTATCTGCTTTATGAAGGCTTTATGAATGGTATCTACTTTATGAAGGCATGGTATCTACTTTATGAAGGCATGGTATCTACTTTATGAAGGCATGGTATCTACTTTATGAAGGCATGGTATCTACTTTATGAAGGCATGGTATCTACTTTATGAAGGCATGGTATCTACTTTATGAAGGCATGGTATCTACTTTATGAAGGCATGGTATCTACTTTATGAAGGCATGGTATCTACTTTATGAAGGCATGGTATCTACTTTATATGGTATCTACTTTATGAAGGCATGGTATCTACTTTATGAAGGCATGGTATCTACTTTATGAAGGCATGGTATCTAATTTATTAGGGCATGGTATCTACTTTATGAAGGCATGGTATCTACTTTATGAAGGCATGGTATCTACTTTATGAAGGCATGGTATCTACTCTAATGAAGGCATGGTATCTACTTAATGAAGGCATGGTATCTACTTTATGAAGGCATGGTATCTACTTTATGAAGGCATGGTATCTAATTTATTAGGGCATGGTATCTACTTTATGAAGGCATGGTATCTACTTTATGAAGGCATGGTATCTACTTTATGAAGACATGGTATCTACTTTATGAAGCATGGTATCTACTACAGTATTTATGAAGGCATGGTATCTACTTTATGAAGGCATGGTATCTACTTTATGAAGGCATGGTATCTACTTTATGAAGGCATGGTATCTACTTTATGAAGGCATGGTATCTACTTTATGAAGGCATGGTATCTACTTTATAAAGGCATGGTATCTACTTAATGAAGGCATGGTATCTACTTTATGAAGGTATGGTATCTACTTTATGAAGGCATGGTATCTACCTAATGAAGGCATGGTATCTACTTTATGAAGGCATGGTATCTACTTTATGAAGGCATGGTATCTACTTTATGAAGGCATGGTATCTACTTTATGAAGGCATGGTATCTACTTTATGAAGGCATGGTATCTACTTTATGAAGGCATGGTATCTACTTTATGAAGGCATGGTATCTACTTTATGAAGGCATGGTATCTACTTTATGAAGGCATGGTATCTACTTTATGAAGGCATGGTATCTACTTTATGAAGGCATGGTATCTACTTTATGAAGGCATGGTATCTACTTTATGAAGGCATGGTATCTACTTAATGAAGGCATGGTATCTACTTTATGAAGGCATGGTATCTACTTTATGAAGGCATGGTATCTACTTTATGAAGGCATGGTATCTACTTTATGAAGGCATGGTATCTACTTTATGAAGGCATGGTATCTACCTAATGAAGGCATGGTATCTACTTAATGAAGGCATGGTATCTACTTTATGAAGGCATGGTATCTACTTTATGAAGGCATGGTATCTACTTAATGAAGGCATGGTATCTACTTTATGAAGGTATGGTATCTACTTTATGAAGGCATGGTATCTACTTTATGAAGGCATGGTATCTACTTAATGAAGGCATGGTATCTACTTTATGAAGGCATGGTATCTACTTTATGAAGGCATGGTATCTAGTTTATGAAGGCATGGTATCTACTTAATGAAGGCACAGAATCTACTTAATGAAGGCATGGTATCTACTTTATGAAGGCATGGTATCTACTTTATGAAGGCATGGTATCTACTTTATGAAGGCATGGTATCTACTTTATGAAGGCATGGTATCTACTTTATGAAGGCATGGTATCTACTTTATGAAGGCATGGTATCTACTTTATGAAGGTATGGTATCTACTTAATGAAGGCATGGTATCTACTTTATGAAGGCATGGTATCTACTTTATGAAGGCATGGTATCTACTTTATGAAGGCATGGTATCTACTTAATAAAGGCACAGTATCTACCTAATGAAGGCATGGTATCTACTTTATGAAGGCATGGTATCTACTTTATGAAGGCATGGTATCTACTTTATGAAGGCATGGTATCTACTTTATGAAGGCATGGTATCTACTTTATGAAGGCATGGTATCTACTTTATGAAGGCATGGTATCTACTTAATGAAGGCATGGTATCTACTTAATGAAGGCAGAGTATCTACTTAATGAAGGCAGAGTATCTACTTAATGAAGGCATGGTATCTACTTAATGGAGGCACAGTATCTACTTTATGAAGGCATGGTATCTACTTTACATGGTATCTACTTTACGAAGGCATGGTATCTACTTTATGAAGGCATGGTATCTACTTTACGAAGGTATGGTATCTACTTTATGAAGGCATGGTATCTACTTTATGAAGGCATGGTATCTACTTTATGAAGGTATGGTATCTACTTTATGAAGGCATGGTATCTACTTTATGAAGGCATGGTATCTACTTTATGAAGGCATGGTATCTACTTTATGAAGGCATGGTATCTACTTTATGAAGGCATGGTATCTACTTTATGAAGGCATGGTATCTACTTTATGAAGGCATGGTATCTACTTTATGAAGGCATTGTATCTACTTTATGAAGGCATGGTATCTACTTTATGAAGGCATGGTATCTACTTTATGAAGGCATGGTATCTACTTTATGAAGGCATGGTATCTACTTTATGAAGGCCAGCTTGAAGACTGCCAGGGGTCTGTTGGTAATCCCCCTTATGTATGCTGGGAGGCAGTTGAACAGTCTCGGGCCCCTGACACTTATTGTATGGTCTCTTAACGTGCTAGTGACACCCCAGCTTTTCATTGGGGGATGTTGCATCATCTGCCAAGTCTTTTGCTTTTGTAGGGAGTGATTATCGTGTGCAAGTTTGGAACTAGTCCCTCTAGGATTTTCCAGGTGTATATAATCGAGTATCTCTCCCGATTGCGTTCCAGGGAATACAGGTTTAGGAATTTCAAGCGCTCCCAGTAATTTAGGTGTTCTATCTCCGTTATGCGCGCCGTGAAGGTTCTCTGTACATTTTCTAGGTCAGCAATTTCACCTGCCTTGAAAGGTGCTGTTAGTGTGCAGCAATATTCCAGCCTAGATAGAACAAGCGACCTGAAGAGTGTCATCATGGGCTTGGCCTCCCTAGTTTTGTAGGCTCTCATTATCCATCCTGTCATTTTTCTAGCAAATGCGATTGATACAATGTTATGGTCCTTGAAGGTGAGATCCTCCGACATGATCACTCCCAGGTCTTTGACGTTGGTGTTTCGCTCTATTTTGTGGCCAGAATTTGTTTTGTACTCTGATGAAGATTTAATTTCCACGTGTTTACCATATCTGAGTAATCGAAATTTCTCATCGTTGAACTTCATATTGTTTTCTGCAGCCCACTGAAAGATTTGGTTGATGTCCGCCTGGAGCCTTGCAGTGTCTGCAATGGAAGACACTGTTATGCAGATTCGGGTGTCATCTGCAAAGGAAGACACGGTGCTGTGGCTGACATCCTTGTCTATGTCAGATATGAGGATGAGGAACAAGATGGGAGCGAGTACTGTGCCTTGTGGAACAGAGCTTTTCACCGTAGCTGCCTCGAACTTTACTCTGTTGACTTCTACTCTCTGTGTTCTGTTTGTGAGGAAATTATAGATCCATCGACCGACTTTTCTTGTTATTCCTTTAGCACGCATTTTGTGCGCTATGACGCCATGGTCACACTTGTCGAAGGCTTTTGCGAAGTCTGTATATATTACATCTGCAATCTTTTTGTCTTCTAGTGCATCTAGGACCTTGTAGTAGTGATCCAATAGTTGAGACAGACAGGAGCGACCTGTTCTAAACCCATGTTGCCCTGGGTTGTGTAACTGATGGGTTTCTAGATGGGTGGTGATCTTGCTTCTTAGGACCCTTTCAAAGATTTTTATGATATGGGATGTTAGTGCTATTGGTCTTTAGTTCTTTGCTGTTGCTTTACTGCCCCCTTTGTGGAGTTGGGCTATGTCTGTTGTTTTTAGTAACTGTGGGACGACCCCCGTGTCCATGCTCCCTCTCCATAGGATGGTAAAGTCTCGTGATAGGGGATTCTTGCAGTTCTTGATGAACACGGAGTTCCATGAGTCTGGCCCTGGGGCAGAGTGCATGGGCATGTCATTTATCTTCTGTTCGAAGTCATTTGGCGTCAGGCATGGTATCTAAACATAAGAACATAAGAAAGGAGGAACACTGCAGCAGGCCTGTTGGCCCATACTAGGCAGGTCCTTTACAATTCATCCCACTAACAAACATTTGACCAACCCAATTTTCAATGCTACCCAAGAAATAAGCTCTGATGTGCAAGTCCCACTCAAATCCAACCCCTCCCACTCATGTACTTATCCAACCTAAATTTGAAACTACCCAAAGTCCTAGCCTCAATAACCCAACTAGGTAGACTGTTCCACTCATCAACTACCCTATTTCCAAACCAATACTTTCCTATGTCCTTTCTAAATCTAAACTTATCTAATTTAAATCCATTACTGCGGGTTCTCTCTTGGAGAGATATCCTCAAGACCTTGTTAATATCCCCTTTATTAATACCTATCTTCCACTTATACACTTCGATCAGGTCTCCCCTCATTCTTCGTCTAACAAGTGAATGTAACTTAAGAGTCTTCAATCTTTCTTCATAAGGAAGATTTCTAATGCTATGTATTAATTTAGTCATCCTACGCTGAATGTTTTCTAACGAATTTATGTCCATTCTGTAATATGGAGACCAGAATTGAGCTGCATAATCTAGGTGAGGCCTTACTAATGATGTATAAAGCTGCAGTATGACCTCTGGACTTCTGTTGCTTACACTTCTTGATATAAATCCCAGTAATCTATTTGCCTTATTACGTACGCTTAGGCATTGCTGTCTTGGTTTAAGGTTGCTGCTTACCATAACCCCCAAGTCCTTTTCGCAATCTGTATGGCTAAGTTCTACATTATTTAACTTATAAGTGCTAGGGTTATGGACACTCCCGAGCTTCAGAACCTTGCATTTATCTACATTGAACTGCATCTGCCACTTTTCTGACCAAGAGTAGAGTTTGTCTAAATCCTCCTGAAGTTCCCTAACATCTACGTTTGAATCAATTATCCTACCTATCTTCGTGGTGACGTGTACTTAGCTCAGTGGTGACGTGTACTTAGCTCAGTGGTGACGTGTACTTAGCTCAGTGGTGACGTGTACTTAGCTCTGTGAAGACCTGTTTGTGTGCTCTCTGTGAATCTGAACCAGGATGCCCTCTCTTGAGCAGCTTTACCAGCAGCTGAGAGAAGAACTCAGAGTTGCTAAACTGGAGATACGGCGATTAACGGAGGAGAACAAGAGGATTCGTAGTAATCCTCCTGTTGTGAGTCCCCAGGTTAAGAGGGGAGCTTGGTCAGTGGCCGGGCAACATGGAACCAAGCTGAAGATTAAGAAAACGGTTGGAGAGGCAGAAACAACGAGAAACCAGAAGACTGCCGTGGAAACTTCCAACTCATTCTCGGTGCTACCTGACGAATGTGAGTGTTCTACTGGGAATGCCACAACGAGCACCAAGGAAGCATTGGCAGACGTGAGTGAGACATCCCTAGAAACCCCAACGAAGACCATCGAGAACGTCATGACGAATTCTACAAGTGGTGTAATGCTACCTGGCGAATGTGAGTCGACTACTCGGAGCATCACTACGGACGACGCCAAGGAAGGTAAAAACATTGTTGTTGTTGGGGATAGCCAGATTAGGTACATGGATAGGGCATTCTGTTTGAAGGATAGGAGTAGGAGGCAGAGAGTGTGTTTTCCTGGGGCTGGGATGAAGGATATTGTTAGCCGTCTGGATGACATCATGAGAGGTAATGGGAGCAATCCTATTATCTGTCTCAGTGCTGGAGGCAACGATGTTGGCAGACGTAGGAGTGAGGACCTGATTAGCAGGTATAGGTCAGCAATAGAGATAATTAGGAAGAAGGGTGGGAAACCTGTCATATGTGGCATTTTGCCAAGGAGAGGAGTTGGAAATGAATGGTTGTCCAGAGCAATTGGTGTCAATTGCTGGCTGGACAAATACTGTAAGGAAAATGCGGTAACATTCATTGACAACTGGGACCTCTTCTATGGCAGAAATGACATGTATGCCAGGGATGGGGTTCACTTGTCTAGGTGTGGGGTGGGAGCACTGGCCAACGCAGTGGAGGGAGCTGTTAGGTCTTTAAACTAGGAATAGTTAGTGGTATGGGTTTTGGCGGGAAAACTGTGAAGTCGCAGGGTAGTAACATGAGTACTAGGAGAACTAGTAATAGGCAAAATGAGGTGGATATTGGAAAGCCAGTGGCACTAATTGACAAGGACAGTAATAGGTTTAGTGGAATAACAGAAAGGAGCAGGAAGGGTAAAGAGATAGGAGGGTCATTAAATATTTATTACACAAATAGTCGCAGTGCTAGGAATAAGATGGACGAGTTGAGACTAGTTGCTAGTGCAGGTAACATAGATGTATTTGCCATTACTGAGACGTGGTTTAATTCAAAAAGTCGGGACATGCCTGCAGAATGTCACATTCAGGGTTTTAAATTGTTCCAAGTAGATAGAAGTATCGGGAAGGGGGGTGGGGTGGCATTGTATGTCCGAGATCGCTTGAACTGTTGCATAAAAACGGGTATTAAGTCTGAAGTAACACATACAGAGTCTGTTTGGATAGAATTTTCAGAGGGGCATGAAAAATTAATTTTAGGTGTGATATACCGTCCCCCAAATTTAGATAGGGACCAGGGGAGACTACTATGGGAGGAAATTGTTAGGGCCACAAGGCACGATAATGTAGTAATTCTAGGAGACTTTAACTTTAGTCATATTGATTGGAATTTCTTGACTGGGAATTTAGAATCATACGATTTCTTAGAAGTAGTTCAGGATTGTTTTTTGAAGCAGTTTGTGACAGAACCTACAAGGGGTAATAACCTGCTTGACTTAGTTCTGGCAAACAATGAATCCCTTGTTAATAATTTAGAAGTTTCAGAGGAACTGGGTGCTAGCGACCACAAATCAATTACATTTAGAATTGAATGGAAGTATGATAGTAGGGATAACTCAGTAACAGTCCCAGATTTTCGCTTAGCAGATTACGATGGGCTTAGAGAACACTTATCATCTGTTGACTGGGGTAACGAAGAGAGCTATCAATATGACAGTTTTCTGAACACAATACATGCTGCTCAAAGAACGTTTATCCCTTATAAGGAAATTAGATCAAATAGAAATGACCCAAAATGGATGAATAATAGGCTGAAATATCTACTAGGGCATAAGAAAGGAATTTATAGGCGTATCAAAAGAGGCGAGGGTCATCTTATGAATCAGTATATTGACATTAAGAGGGACATTAAAAAGGGGATAAGAAAAGCTAAAAGGGACTATGAAATTAAAGTTGCTAGGGATTCTAAAACTAACCCAAAAAGTTTTTTCCAGGTATATAGAACAAAAGTCAGAGATAAGATAGGTCCCCTTAAAAATAACTATGGGCATCTTACTGACAAAGAGAATGAAATGTGCTCGATTTTAAATAATTATTTTCTCTCGGTTTTTACACAGGAAGACACTAATAATATTCCGGTAATTAATTTTTATAGTGGATCAGAAGAAGATAAATTATGTAACATCACAGTCACTAGTGAAATGGTTGTGAAGCAGATAGACCGACTGAAGCAAAATAAGTCACCGGGTCCTGATGAGGTTTTTTCAAGGGTTCTAAAGGAATGCAAAATGGAAGTCTGTGAACCATTAACTAATATTTTTAATTTATCTCTTCAAACAGGTGTAGTGTCTGATATGTGGAAGATGGCTAATGTAATTCCTATTTTTAAAACAGGGGACAAGTCGTTACCGTCAAATTACCGCCCAATAAGCCTGACCTCAATTGTAGGCAAATTACTAGAGTCAATTATAGCTGAGATTATAAGAAGCCATCTCGATAAGCATAGCTTGATTAATGATACTCAGCATGGATTCACAAGAGGCCGGTCTTGTCTAACTAATTTATTAACTTTCTTCAGTAAAGCTTTTGAGGCTGTTGACCACGATAAAGAATTTGATATTATTTACTTAGATTTTAGTAAGGCATTTGATAGAGTTCCGCACCAAAGACTGTTGAAGAAAGTAGCAGCTCATGGCATTGGGGGAAGGGTGCTCTCGTGGATCGAATCATGGCTCACAGACAGGAAGCAGAGAGTGTCCATAAATGGGGTTAAATCCGAGTGGGGATCAGTAACAAGTGGCGTTCCACAGGGATCAGTCTTGGGCCCGTTGTTGTTTATAATATATATCAATGATCTTGATGAAGGAATTACTAGTGATATGAGCAAATTCGCCGATGACACGAAGATAGGTAGGATAATTGATTCAAACGTAGATGTTAGGGAACTTCAGGAGGATTTAGACAAACTCTACTCTTGGTCAGAAAAGTGGCAGATGCAGTTCAATGTAGATAAATGCAAGGTTCTGAAGCTCGGGAGTGTCCATAACCCTAGCACTTATAAGTTAAATAATGTAGAACTTAGCCATACAGATTGCGAAAAGGACTTGGGGGTTATGGTAAGCAGCAACCTTAAACCAAGACAGCAATGCCTAAGCGTACGTAATAAGGCAAATAGATTACTGGGATTTATATCAAGAAGTGTAAGCAACAGAAGTCCAGAGGTCATACTGCAGCTTTATACATCATTAGTAAGGCCTCACCTAGATTATGCAGCTCAATTCTGGTCTCCATATTACAGAATGGACATAAATTCGTTAGAAAACATTCAGCGTAGGATGACTAAATTAATACATAGCATTAGAAATCTTCCTTATGAAGAAAGATTGAAGACTCTTAAGTTACATTCACTTGTTAGACGAAGAATGAGGGGAGACCTGATCGAAGTGTATAAGTGGAAGATAGGTATTAATAAAGGGGATATTAACAAGGTCTTGAGGATATCTCTCCAAGAGAGAACCCGCAGTAATGGATTTAAATTAGATAAGTTTAGATTTAGAAAGGACATAGGAAAGTATTGGTTTGGAAATAGGGTAGTTGATGAGTGGAACAGTCTACCTAGTTGGGTTATTGAGGCTAGGACTTTGGGTAGTTTCAAATTTAGGTTGGATAAGTACATGAGTGGGAGGGGTTGGATTTGAGTGGGACTTGCACATCAGAGCTTATTTCTTGGGTAGCATTGAAAATTGGGTTGGTCAAATGTTTGTTAGTGGGATGAATTGTAAAGGACCTGCCTAGTATGGGCCAACAGGCCTGCTGCAGTGTTCCTCCTTTCTTATGTTCTTATGTTCTTATTATAAACAACAACGGGCCCAAGACTGATCCCTGTGGAACGCCACTTGTTACTGATCCCCACTCGGATTTAACCCCATTTATGGACACTCTCTGCTTCCTGTCTGTGAGCCATGATTCGATCCACGAGAGCACCCTTCCCCCAATGCCATGAGCTGCTACTTTCTTCAACAGTCTTTGGTGCGGAACTCTATCAAATGCCTTACTAAAATCTAAGTAAATAATATCAAATTCTTTATCGTGGTCAACAGCCTCAAAAGCTTTACTGAAGAAAGTTAATAAATTAGTTAGACAAGACCGGCCTCTTGTGAATCCATGCTGAGTATCATTAATCAAGCTATGCTTATCGAGATGGCTTCTTATAATCTCAGCTATAATTGACTCTAGTAATTTGCCTACAATTGAGGTCAGGCTTATTGGGCGGTAATTTGACGGTAACGACTTGTCCCCTGTTTTAAAAATAGGAATTACATTAGCCATCTTCCACATATCAGACACTACACCTGTTTGAAGAGATAAATTAAAAATATTAGTTAATGGTTCACAGACTTCCATTTTGCATTCCTTAAGAACCCTTGAAAAAACCTCATCAGGACCCGGTGACTTATTTTGCTTCAGTCGGTCTATCTGCTTCACAACCATTTCACTAGTGACTGTGATGTTACATAATTTATCTTCTTCTGGCCCACTATAAAAATTAATTACCGGAATATTATTAGTGTCTTCCTGTGTAAAAACCGAGAGAAAATAATTATTTAAAATCGAGCACATTTCATTCTCTTTGTCAGTAAGATGCCCATAGTTATTTTTAAGGGGACCTATCTTATCTCTGACTTTTGTTCTATAGACCTGGAAAAAACTTTTTGGGTTAGTTTTAGAATCCCTAGCAACTTTAATTTCATAGTCCCTTTTAGCTTTTCTTATCCCCTTTTTAATGTCCCTCTTAATGTCAATATACTGATTCATAAGATGACCCTCGCCTCTTTTGATACGCCTATAAATTCCTTTCTTATGCCCTAGTAGATATTTCAGCCTATTATTCATCCATTTTGGGTCATTTCTATTTGATCTAATTTCTTTATAAGGGATAAACGTTCTTTGAGCAGCATGTATTGTGTTCAGAAAACTGTCATATTGATAGCTCTCTTCGTTACCCCAGTCAACAGATGATAAGTGTTCTCTAAGCCCATCGTAATCTGCTAAGCGAAAATCTGGGACTGTTACTGAGTTATCCCTACTATCATACTTCCATTCAATTCTAAATGTAATTGATTTGTGGTCGCTAGCACCCAGTTCCTCTGAAATGGAGCCACTCTTGAGTCTTTTGAAGTCTCTCTTGGACATGTGGAATAGTTGCATTCTGAGGTTGGAGCAGTTCAGATTCGTCACGAGGTAAGATAGTGCGTTTTCAAAAGGAATTTGGTGAGGTTTGGTGCAGGTGTACTTAACAGCTCCTTCTTTCATTAAGTGGAGCATATCAGCTGCGCTCATTTCGGTTGGGAGGTTGGGGGTGGTGTAGAAGGTTAGAGACCCATTAAAGGCTTGGCTTAGGTAACGGTTGCGTGTGGTTTCTTCTTCGACTACTACTTCGTCGTTGTCCGAGGGTTGTTCATAATGTTCTGGTACTATTTCGTCTTCTGTGACTGTGTTGAGAGGAGGCAGGGAGTGTTGGTCGGTTGTGATTTGTTGGGCTGGTGGTGGGTGGTGAGAGGTGGCAGTAGACGGTGGTGTTGGTTCTGGAGTAGAGTCTTGGTCAGAGATACGAGTAGGACCAGGGGTTGAGGTGAAGTTAACAATATCTGGAATTAGCTTGAGGAGGTCTTGTGATGGTGGCGAGTCTGGAAAGTTGAAGTTTGGCATGTTGTTTAGGCGAAACAGTTCATTGATTGTCGTGTTGAATGAGCCAGGGTTTGCAGCATTATTAAGGTGTGCATACATCATACAGTATAGCACCTTGGATGGAACAGCGTCAGGAAGAGCAAGGAGGGACTGGCTGGGTGGAGATGATTGTTGTGTAGCTTGAAGGAGTTCGGTGGTATCTGATTGAATTTTTGCAATGGCGGCGTATGTTGGCGATTTAGGGTTGTTCTTCTTGGTTTCTTCAATGATTTTCTTAGACAGGACTTCTTTACGTAGAGGGCATTTTGCTGCAAGGGTGTGGTGAGTACCCTTGCAGTTGAGGCAGGTAGGAGAGGTAGTGGTAGTAGAACATTCCTTGAAGTCATGGCCGTCTTTACCGCAGTTTGTGCAGTACTTTTTCCCTTTCAGAGGACAGTCAGGCGTTGAGTGGTGATAGGAGTAGCAGGTCCAGCATGGCGAGATGTGGGCGAAACGTTCGGGTTCTATGTGACTTGGATGGATATGATAGTAGGAGATAGCTAGGCCGTCAGACAGTGCTCTAGTAGCCATCTCGATGTTGGAGAAGGTTAGCTTGATCATTGTAGAGGCGTTGGGGATTTTGGTGATATGTTCAATCGACGCCCAGGTATTTTGTTCCTCGATAGAGGTCTTGAGATCCTCAGTCGATAAAGAAGTGACGAGTTTGTCCAGCCGTTTGACGAAAACGGAACGTTTCGCCAGCAAAAAAGGTGAAGGGGAGATGGTGAACTGTCGGTCTCTGAGGGTTTTCATAGAAGTGTCGGCGATCAGCTTTGTGGCTTCATAATCGTCGGTACAGACGACGATGAATGAGTCTTTCGTCGAGTTGATGGCTGTAAATTTAACCTGTAGGCAAGTCTTTACAACGGCAGCAAGGGCAAGTTTAGTAGAGTCATTTATTACTCCACTGTTGGGTTTGATCCTTACACGGTTTGCAAGCATCATGAAGGAGTAAGTCAGGCGCTGGTACGATGACTATAGGTTCCCCTCCCCGACGGGGATCGAAGGAACACTTCTTGAGGTGAGGAGCGACTGTGTCTTACGACTGAAGAAGCCTACTGTGTAGGCGAAACGTTTCAAAATAAAGATACCTAACTGTTGCATATGTGTCTTACCTAACAATCTGTCGGTATTTTATACCATTTTAATGTTCATTCTGTCAGACACTGCAACACAAGGGTATCTTGGTACAGACCATCTACTTCAACAACCTCTACTAGTGAGAACGGCTGGGTTTGAGAAGGACCTGCCCTCCCAAATCAACCTACGTCTCACCTCCTGGCACTATATAAGGCCCGATTCTGTCACTTCAACTTCATATTGTTTCAGACAACGGAACAATGCTCTTCTCCAGACTGAGGGACTGACCACCTCAAAACTTTACCTAACAGTTCCCTCCACTGCGGTTGCCAGTGCCCCCACCCCAGACCTAGATAAGTGTACCCCATCCCTGGCATACATGTCATTTCTGCCATAGAAGAGGTCCCAGTTGTCAATGAATGTTACCGCATTTTCCTTACAGTATTTGTCCAGCCAGCAATTGACACCAATTGCCCTGGACAACCATTCGTTTTCAACTCCTCTCCTTGGCAAAATACCACATATGACAGGGTTCCCACCCTTCCTCCTAATTATCTCTATTGCTGACCTATTCCTGCTAATCAGATCCTCACTCCTACGTCTGCCAACATCGTTGCCTCCAGCACTGAGGCAGATAATAGGATTGCTCCCCTTACTTCTCATAATGTCATCCAGAGGGCTAAGAATATCTTTCATCCCAGCCCCAGGAAAACACACTCTGCCTCCTACTCCTATCCTTCAAGCAGAATGCCCTATTCATGTACCTAATCTGGCTATACCTAACAACAATAATGTTTTTACCTTCCTTGGCATCGTCCGTCGTGATGTTCCCAGTAGTCAATTCACATTCGTCAGGTAGCGCTACACCTTCAGTTGTGGAATTCGTAGAGACATTATCGATGGTCTTCGTTGGGGTTTCTAGGGATGTCTCACTCACGTCTGCTAATGCTTCCTTGGTGCTTGTTGTGGCATTCCCAGTAGAACACCCACATTCGTCAGGTAGCACCGAAAATGGGTTGGAAGTTTCCACAGTAGTCTTCTGGTTCCTCGTTGTTTCTACCTCTCCAACAGTCTTCTTGATCCTCAGCTTGGTCCCATGTTGCCCTGCCACTGACCAAGTTCCCCTCTTAACCTGGGGACTCACAACAGGAGGATTACTACGAATCCTCTTGTTCTCCTCCGTTAATCGTCATATCTCCAGCTTAGCAACCCTAAACTCTTCTTTCAGCTACTGGTAAAGTTACTCAAGAGAGGGCATCCTGGTTCAGATTAACAGAGAGCACACAAACAGGTCTTCATACAGTTAAGTACACGTCACCACTGGGCTAAGTACACGTCACCACTGAGCTAAGTACACGTCACCACTGAGCTAAGTACACGTCACCACTGAGGTAATCAGTCCCTCAGCCTTGAGTCGATGTGGTCAGTCCATCAATCTTGAATAGAACTAGATACTTCAAACTAGATACTTGAAAAGCGATGGGGCTGGACAACATCTATCCATGAGTCCTATTGAAACAGGGCGTCTACCTGTTGTATGGAAGATAGCATATGTAGTCCCAATTTTTAAAAAAGGAGACAGACATGCAGTACTAAACTACAGACCAGTGTCACCGATATGTATAGTATGCAAAGTCATGGAGAAGATTATCAGGAGAAGAGTGGTGGAGCACCTAGAAAGGAATGAGTCTATCAACGTCAACCAGCACAGATTCAGGGATGGAAAATCCTGTGTCACAGACTTACTGGAGATCTATGACAAGTTGACAACAGTAAGAGAAGAGAGAGTGATTGGTAGAATGTGTTTTCTTGGACTGTAAGAAGGCTTTTGGCACAGTTCCACACTAGAATATTGCAAAAGCTGGAGGACCAGGCAGGTATAACAGGGAAGGCACTTCAGTGGATCAGAGAGGCATATATAGGCATATCAAAAGAGGGAAAGGGCAGTTAAAAAATCAATATATTCAGTTAAAGAGAGAAATAAAAAAAAGGAATAAGAAAAGCAAAAAGGGATTATGAGGCTAAGGTCGCAAGGGATTCGAAGACTAACCCTAAAGGGCTCTTTCAGGTATACAGAAGAAAGATTAGAGACAAGATAGGCCCACTTGAGAGTAACTCAGGTCAGATCAATGACAGTGATAAGGATATGTGTGAAATTTTCAATACCTAATTCCTCTCAGTTTTTACCCAGGAAGATACTAGCGAAATTCCAGAAATAATACATTACGTAGAACTGGGTGATAAACTATGCACGATTGGGGTAACTAGTGACATGGTCCTCAGACAAATAGAGAAATTAAAACCTAACAAAACCCCAGGTCCTGATGAGTTGTTTGCAAGGGTTTTAAAGGAATGTAAAGAGGAACTTAGCAAACCTTTGACCAATATTTTCAACACATCACTACAAACTAGTAAAGTGCCTGATAAGTGGAAAATGGCAAATGTAATACCTATTTACAAGGCAGGTGACAGGTCCTTAGCTTCGAACTATAGACCAAAAAGCCTTACCTCAATAGTGGGAAAATTTATGGAATCAGTAATTGCCGAAGCAATTCGTAGCCATCTTGAAAGGCATAAATTGATAAATGAATCTCAACACTGTTTTACCAAGAGGCGTTCCTGTCTTATGAATTTACTAATTTTTTTCACTAAGGTGTGTGATGAGTTAGATCGTGGTAATGAGTATGATATTGTGTATATGGACTTCAGTAAGGCTTTCGATAGAGTTCGACATCAGAGGCTGTTGAGGAAACTTAAGGCACACGGAACAGGAGGAGAAATTTTTTCCTGGGTAGAGGCATGGTTGACAAATAGGCAGCAGAGGGTTTGCATAAATGGGGAGAAATCAAAATGGGGGCACGTCACAAGTGGTGTTCCACAGGGGTCAGTTTTGGGCCCGTTGTTGTTCACAATTTACATAAATGACATAGATGAGGGAAAAAATAGCGACATAAGCAAATTTGATGATGACACCAAAATAGACCGTCCAATTCATTTTATTGAGGACATTAGTGCTTTCCAGAATGATTTGAATAGACTGATGCAGTGGTCGGAGAAGTGGCAGATACAATTTAACATAGACAAATGCAAAGTTGGACCATGCCACTTACATACTGAATAGTGTAGATCTTAATGCTACTGATTGCGAAAAGGATTTTTGGAATTCTGGTTAGCAGCAATTTGAAACCAAGACAACAGTGCATTGTTAGTGTTCGCAATAAAGCTAACAGAATCCTTTGTTTCATATCAAGAAGTATAAATAATAGAAGTCCTCAGGTTGTTCCTCAACTCTATATATCCTTGGTTAGGCTTCATTTAGTTTATGCTGCACAGTTTTGGTCACCATATTAAAGAATGGATATAAATGCACTGGAAAACGTAGAGAGGAGGATGATAAAGCTGATCCCATGAATCAGAAATCTTTCCTATGAAGATAGACTGAGGGCCCTGAATCTGCACTCTCTAGAAAGGCGTAGATTTACGGGGGATATGATTGAGGTGTATAAATGGTAAACAGGAATAACTATAGGGGATGTAAATAGCGTGCTGAAAATATCCAGCCAAGACAGAACTCTCAGCAATGGTTTCAAGTCGGAAAAATTCAGATTCAGGAAGGGTATAGGAAAGCACTGGTTTGGTAATAGAGTTGTGGATGAGTGGAACAAACTACCGAGTACTATTTACCAGAATTCTTGATGATACATCTTTCATTTGTAATTAATAGGTCTAGAGCAACTTGTGGATAAGACAGTTGTAGGTATCGAAGGGGGACATTTTTTGTGACCTAGGTGTCCCAAATTCCTACTTGCCTATGTAACTCTGATAAATAATTATTATCTTTGTTATTTTCTGGTATATACATTATGAGTTACATACAGATAAATGTAATTTTCCACAATTAATTTGCCCGTTGGTCTTTCTTGAACTGGAGGTAATTAGTGAAGTCATTAATTAGTTAATTACTTAATAATTGTAGGTGAAATGACAGAAGCAGGTGGATGTTAAGTTCACAAATTTACTTAATGTGTAGCGGATTATAATTATTATAATATTAATTTGGATAAGCCAAGTCAAGTATGACTAAAGATTATATTAATGTGTATAATATTAATTTTGCTATGCCAAATTCTGGCAAGGATTTATATTAATTTGTATAATATTAATTTTGATAAGCTAAGTCTGGCTAAAGGTTTGTATTAATGTACATTTAAATTTTATATTATAATTTTCTTACATGTAATTCCTAAGCTCAAGTGTAGCTAAGATTATTAATGTATATTTAAAGTTTATATTATAATTTCATTACTTGTAATTGCTAAGCTCAAGTAGTTAGGATTTATTCAAGGTAAGTTGTAATATTTACCTTTATAAAGAGCATAATTAAGTACATATCAGTGTTATTAATTAAGTTGAATTTAATATAAATACATTGCACCATGGGTGAAAATGAAGAAATTAATGTAGAAGACAAACACATGGAATTTACAGCAAAAAAATCATCATTGCAAGCTAGAAAGGGTCATGTAACAAAGGCATACAATAAATGTTTGGAATTAATGAATCAAGAAACTGCGAGTACTGATGATTTAAAATTGTATTTAGATGCTTTAGGGAACAGATATGATTAATACAAATTATATTACAAAAATATGAAGGAGATTTGTTAATAAATTGTGGAGATGAGACAGAAATAAATCTTACGATTAACCAGTATTATGAATTAGAAGAAAAGATTCTTTCTTGTAAAAGTCAGGCTTTGAATAAATTAAAAGGTGTAAACCAGGCAGTTAATCAATCTGTTCCAACAAATAAGATGTTTTTGCCCAACCTCCCAGAATTATGTTTACTTGTATTTAATCCTGGAGAAAATTGGGAGGAGTTTTGGTCAATTTTTAAAGCAGCCGTGCATGATAGGAGTGACCTAGCATGTGTAACTAAATTATTTTACCTCAAAGGACAGATAAGAGGAGATGCTCACATACTCATACAAGCCTTTCCCAATGTAGATGACTCTTACAAGGAAGCAGTTGACTTGTTGAAGGTCACTTATGGTAATATAAAACAAAGCTTGTTGGATCTAGTGAATATCATTGTTAATTTAAAATCTCCAGATCACACTTACAAAGGTTTACAGCAGTTTAGAGTTAAACTGGAGAGCATTCTCAAAACTTTAAGTAACAAATATAATCTGAAGGAATCAGACTGGTTATTGAGTGCCATTGTACAGAATAAATTAAGCTATAAAACACTTGAATGACTCTCGAACAAGTATCACAAAGGTTATTTTGGTCTGGAGGAAATAAGACTAGGTGTACAAGAATTGTTCAGTTGCAGACCAGCCAACTAATTCATTTTAAAGATGCAACACACAATAACTCTTGGGTATCTGTCAAGTTTCACAAGGGGAAAAATTATCCCAATGTTAATAATCAGAATTCATCTACTAATAAGAGTTGCGTAGGTACATATCAAGCAGCAGGAATCAGAAATAATGATTCTTCATAAGGTAAGAAGAATAAGTACCCTCCTAAGAGTAGCCCAGTTAATAAGAAACCAGTCAAAGAAAAGAGAGATTGTCTTTTCTGCAACGGTACTCATTTTTCTAAGAATTGCAATGCATACAATTCATGGAATGATAAAGTTGAAAGATTGGAAGAACTTGACAGATGTATCAGGTGTTTAGGTAATCACAATGTAAAAGATTGTCATGCCAAATTAAACAACTGTTATCAATGTCACAAAGGAAGACACCATATAGTCATGTGTAAGGGTCTATATGATAATGTTGATAATAATGATAATGTTGACAATCCTGACACAACAGTAGCTAATGTGTGATGAATGGTTTGAAAAACCGACAAGTTGAAGATTGAGACACTTATGCAACATATGGGAATCTTTATTCAGGAAACTTTTCGCCACACAGTGGCTTCATCAGTCCGATGCAAAGTAGAAAGGCGTAAGGAGAGGAGGAGTTTGAGGAAATCAGTCCCTCAGCCTGGAGTCGATGTGTTCAGTCCATCAATCTTGTAGAATGTACAGCATAGGGCCGTAGACGTGGCTTATATACTGTAGTGAAATGAGGCGAAGCAGGAGGAGGTGAGGTCATAGTGGTACCATACCTCACCTCCTCCTGCTTCACCTCACCTCACTACAGTATATAAACCACGTCTACGGCCCTATGCTGTACATTCTACAAGATTGATGGACTGAACACATCGACTCCAGGCTGAGGGACTGATTACCTCAAACTCCTTCTCTCCTTACGCCTTTCTACTTTGTATCGGACTGATGAAGCCACTGTGTGGCGAAACGTTTCCTGAATAAAGATTCCCATATGTTGCATAAGCTTCAGTAGCTAATGTAAAAATTGCTGCTAATGTTAATAATGATGGATTTGCTGAAGTAGCCTTACCTGTGTTACAGGTAAAAATTGATGATAAAAGGCATAAATCAAAAAATGTAAATGCATTATTAGACCAGGAATCACAACGTACTTTCATAAAACGTAAATGTCTTAATGGGATGAAAGTACAGATGGGAGATCCTACAACTCTAAAATTATCTGGTTTTCTCTCGGATAAAAGGGCTCAGTTGTATGACACTGTTTATGTAACTGTCAGGTTGGGCAATGAGAAAAAACGTGTTAATGCAGTAATTGTAGATAGACTTCCAGAGAAAATATCTACAGTAGGGCTTAGTAAAGCTACAGAAAGACTTTCACATAATGTAAATTTAGCACCTTCTGGTGTAAGTGATGATTCTGTAGGCCCAATAAATATTTTGATAGGTAGTGACTATTATGCCTCCTTTGTAATGGTATGGTAAAGAAATGTGGTGTCACCCTTTTGAAGACTGCAGGAGGCCATGTAATGTATGGTAGGATTCCTCGTAATAATAATTCATGACTAGAGGAAACTACAAATACCATAACTGTGTGTCTTACTCATGAAGTCGTGCCCCAGTATAATTCTTCCATAGAGGATGGTGTTGAGCCAGTGCATAAATTGTGGGAATTAGACAGCATTGGAATAAATGTAAATGAAGAAAGTCCAGACGATTCTTTTACTCAAGAACAATACCTGAGAGATGTAAAATTTGAATCTGGACAATACTGGGTACGACTTCCGTGGAGACTGAACCATCCAGAATTGCCCACTAATTACAGAATGACATACAGACAATTAAAGGCTCAACTCCGCGAACTGAGTAAGACACCAGAATTGTTAACTGCCTATAATGATATAATTACTGAACAATTAATTAATAAATTTATAGAAGAGGTACCTCCTGAGCAAGCCAAAATTTATGGTCACTATTTGCGACATCACGGAGTGAAGAAGGATTCTAAGACCACTCCTCTGTGGTGCCAGGAGTAACAAAAATGTACCTAGTTTAAATGGCTGTTTGATTACAGGTCCGTCGTTGACGGAAAATTTAGGAGATATCTTATTAAATTTCAGGGTGAAGAATTATGCCTTTACGGCTGACATAAGTAAAGCTTTCCTAAGAGTTGGTTTACAAGAGGCTGACCGGGATTGTACCCATTTCTTATGGCCTGAAAATCCTAGTGACCCACTTAGCCCTCTGAAAACCTTTCACTTTAGGAGTGTATTATTTGGTGCTACATCCAGTCCGTTCCTACTTCAAGCGACGATAAATGCACACCTTAAATGTACGGGAAGTCCATTGAGTAAAGTAACGAACAAACAATTTTATGTGGACAATTTCCTGGGTGTGACGTCAACTGAAGAGGAACTGTTAATAACTTATGGAGAGGCTAATAAAATAATGCAAAGTGCAAATATGCCTCTGAGGGAATGGAATAGTAATTCGTCCAAATTAAAGGACAAAATAAGTAAAGATTTCCCTAGAGATGAAGTACCAAAATGTAGTAATGTATTGGGTTTAACTTGGGATACTGAGAGAGGTTTGTTAATGTTAAAACCTAATAATTACAGTATGCCCAATAAATTAACTAAGAGAGTTTTGCTTGCTGAAGTTTCTAAATGTTTTGATCCACTAGGTTTAGTGTCACCCCTTACTATTCTCTGTGTATGTCTCTGTGAATGTGTCTGCGTATGTCACTGTGTATGTGTCTGTGTATGTGTCTGTGTATGTTTCTGTGCAAGTCTCTGTGTATGTTTCTGTGTAAGTCTCTGCGCATGTCTCTGTGTAAATTTCTCTGTATATCTCTGTGTAAGTTTCTGTGTAAGAACATAAGAACATAAGAAAGAAGGAACACTGCAACAGGCCTACTGACCCATGCAAAGCAGGTCCATGTCCCCCCCTGGATTAGCCCAATGACCCACCTAATCAGGTCACTTCCACTTAAGGAAGGAGTATCGCATCAGACCTAATAGCACAAGCTAGTCAGGTTCAACTCACACCCACCCACACCCATTCATATATTTATCTAACCTATTTTTAAAGCTACACAACGTTTTAGCCTCAATAACTGTACTCGGGAGTTTGTTGCACTCATCCACAACTCTATTACCAAACCAGTGCTTTCCTATATCCTTCCTGAATCTGAATTTTTCCAACTTGAAACCATTGCTGCGAGTCCTGTCTTGGCGGGAAATTTTCAGCACCCTATTTAAATCCCCTTTATTTATTCCTGTTTTCCATTCATACACCTCGATAATATCCCCCGTAATTCTACACCTTTCGAGAGAGTGCAAATTCAGGGCCCTCAGTCTATCCTCATACGGGAGATTCCTGATACATGGGATCATCTTTGTCATCCTCCTCTGTACGTTTTCCAGTGCATTTATATCCATTCTGTAATACGGTGACCAGAACTGCGCAGCATAGTCTAAATGAGGCCTAAAGAAGGATAAACCATACCCCAGGCCGGGATTGAACCCGCGGTCATAGAGTCTCAAAACTCCAGCCCGTCGCGTTAGCCACTAGACCAGCTAGCCACAATAAGATTCATCCAACTAGGTATATTTCTACACCATAGGAAGGTTAGCACAGGCACCACTGTGTCCACAAATGCAAGTTTTTACAGACGAATCTCCAGCTAGCGTGGCCGTGACGAACTCTAGCTCAATCGTGTCATTACGATTTCTTGAGTCATGCTAAAGAAAGATACATAGAGTTGAAGAACAACCTGAGGACTTCTATTATTTATACCTCTAGATATGAAGCCAAGGATTCTGTTAGCTTTATTGTGGACACTAATGCACTGTTGTCTTGGTTTTAGATTACTGCTTACCAGAACTCCTAAATCCTTTTTGCAATCAGTAGTATTAAGATCTACATTACTTAGTTTATATGTGACATGGTTATTTTCTTGTCCAACATATAGAACACTGCATTTGTCTATATTAAACTGCATCTGCCATTTCTCCGACCATTGCATCAGTCTATTCAAATCATCCTGAAGTGCTCTATGGTCCTCATTAGAGTGAATTGAATTGCCTATTTTGGTGTTATCAGCAAATTTGCTTATGTCGCTATTTATTCCCTCATCTATGTCATTTATATAAATTGTGAACAACAAAGGGCCCAACACTGGCCCCTGTGGAACACTGCTTGTGAGGTGCCCCCATTCTGATTTTTCCCCAATTATGCAAACTCTCTGCTGCCTATTTTCAGCCATGCTTCTACCCAGGAAAAAAATTCTCCTCCTATTCCATGTGCCTAAGTTTCCTCAATAGCCTC
>NW_027198284.1:0-2500 GCF_038502225.1 Cherax quadricarinatus
TAAACAAAACACTTCCCTGAAGTCACTACTTGAAAAAATACGAGTGTTCACACAACACAAAAGCTGAGGAATTCGTACCCTAATACATTACAAAACACATTGGTGTACTCTTCAAACAAGTGCTCTTCAACTCGCGCACACACTCCCCAGAAACAGTCATAAGAGGGTATTCCCCGCGGCACACTTCACTTCTCACTCTTAGGATGCCAAGTTCTTCCACATATACACCTGACTATTTCTCTCTCTCTCTCTCTCTCTCTCTCTCTCTCTCTTCCAACTGTAGAAATTAGCGAAACCCCAAAAATTTTAAGATAACCAAATTTGTGCAGAATTACTTTATTGGAATGTAAATCTCCACAGATTTGATAGCTGAACAAAAAAAAAAATCATTCCTAATCAATCTTCGGGTTGAAACAAATTTTCTAGATGTCGGATAGACGCGAGTAGGTGTCTACATGTGTAGTTTTAAAGATATAGATTTCCTAGCAATAAGCTATGAATGGTTATAATGTAAATGTAAAAAAACGATATTTACATTTACACTCCAAATTTACACTCCTTCGCCATTAGTGTTTTGTTCTGTTGATGCGTTAATTCCAAGCTGCAGCGCAAGCGCTTGTTTTAGCGCACCTGCCGGAAGTACACATGTTCCTGCTAGTCTTGCAAGAGGAACGAATGCCACGCAGTACATACTATGGTAGTGAAGGAGCCATGTCTGTTATGATAGAGACGAGAGTCACCCTCAAACTTGAACCCATAATATGCCTTGTTGAGCACCGATCGTTAATCACGTCAGATGCTTACTTGATGGTGAACTCTCAGTCAGTGGAAGTAGCATCCCCTGCTTGTATGAGACATGCACTCTGGTGCTACATATTTTAGAGATATCACGTTTATGTAGTGTTATTCAGTCAAGGCTTTGGGTGTTTTATTCACACTTATTTGAAGTGCTGCCACATAATGTTCCGCGGCATGAAACAGCTTCAGGGGTGAAGAATATGTGCCTATGAATATGAGAACATATGGCCCCTACTTTTGCGATGATTGAATCATTTGCATGTGTTTCCTCTTTCCTATTCCAAAACAAGACCTATGTAATGTTACTTCCAGACGCTATATGTACGAACAATAGGCACATACACATGTCTTTCCTCTAGAGCCTCATGGGCGACTCTAATGGAGATTGCGCTTTGGTCTGCATGTGGATATTGCTTGAACTGGTGACGCAATAAAACAGTAGAAATAGAATGTCACTGTCTTCAACAATAACATGAACGTCGTGGGGATCGCGTACAATCACCACATCAACATCGCCTTTATCGCCAGCAAGTATAACCTGGACACCATCCTATCTTAGATAAGCATCAAGGATATGCCTGTTACGTCTGTGACAGAAGTCGGCCTTCCTGGAATTCATGTCCTATATATATAACACAATGTCAGAATATGTTTGTTGAATACAACGACTTTTCTACTCGCTGTCCTTAGTACTGAATGAAAAACTCACTGAGGAACTCCAGGACTCTGACGCCGAATCACTGCAAATACAAAGGTTTCACATACAGATTCCATTATCCCGACTTGTGGCCATACCAAGCGATGCACGGGAGCACATCCATCGATTACTTTTACGACATTGTTTACTATGATTTTAAAAGTAATGGAGCTGGTGGAACTCCTCGAATAAAGGTTCAATGCAGTGGTGTTTGATAGATTTTACACACACATCTGGTGTCACGGCGCTTCGGTACTCTTTTAGTTGTAAGTACACATATAACACCTCTTTAGGGCATTTCCTTAATGCTTGTGGCAGGAATTGTTGTTGGATAGCGTTTACAAGGGTTTATGAGGTGACGCTATGGTGCAGCTATGATTTGGCTGACGACGACCGAACTGAAGCTCTCGTTGGTTGGTCTCTTGCCGGTCTTTAATGGTACATATTTTGTGTTGAGCATGGCACTACCGACATGGTGGGGAAAACACATTCCACAAAATCAATCTACATGTCACTTTTGTCCACCGGGCTCACTTCTATCTGTTTATCTGTATAGTCCTTGTGGCTTAGCGCTTCTTTTTTATTATAATAATAATAATAATAATAATAATAATCTATCTGTTTATCTCACTGGAACGTTGCATTTCATTGGGGTGAAGAATGGTCATCAAAGTCATATCCCGCTTATCATGCCACAGAAATGGCCTGATGTTGTCATCGAAAGCATGCATCATGATTTTCTTGGTAAGTATAATAAATTATGATATATACTTCTTCGATTCTGGAACTGTATCAAATATGTCTGTATCGTTTGTTCGTATGTAATGGCAGTAATGGGTTTGTGTACCAGTTGCTGATAAACAATGAAGCCTCTTAGTAATATACAGTTCCATCATTTTTTTTTTTTTGAACGTATCACCAGAGATCCAGAGTAAATTTTAAGTATTTTCTATTATTGTCAGTCCTGTGTTGCCAATCAAATCAATGACAATGCCATAATCAAGC
>NW_027198284.1:5000-32500 GCF_038502225.1 Cherax quadricarinatus
GATATATATCTATTAGCCAAGACAAATATCTGCTAGAGTGGGCACATTATGCAGGACATACTGTACCTAGTATCTCGTGGAAACTGTCACTAAGCAAGGTGCTCACTTTCAGATGCAAGACACCAACAATATTGTACTGCCGTGATTACTGCCGTGTTTAATTAACTGTGTTTCAAATCCAGGATGACACATTACAATCTCTCATCTTGCCCAGCCACTCAAGGTTAGCGCAGAGAGAGAGAGAGAGAGAGAGAGAGAGAGAGAGAGAGAGAGAGAGAGAGAACAAAGCAAGACGTCTCATCTCTCGCCTCGACAAAGTCTGGATAGATCTGTCATTTCAGCAGTCTTCAACACCGGAGGGATTTGGGTGACCATACTTTTATGTACAAGGTAAACATTGTCGAAGTACCACACTTGGCTCCACTCCGAGGACACCGAGAAGTGAACTTCTACACAACAACAAGACGGGCAGCGAGCAGCAACTTCATTCAGGCTGTAGCCTTCACCAGATCATCACTTCATCTGAGATTATTTACTCCCAGGATGACTCGAGTCTGGAACATGTTTGTACAGCATAATGATATCAACGAAATAAAGTCAGGTGATCAAATGAAATTGCTGATCCACAGATGGCTCCATCTACATCCTGTTTCCTATTCGTTTCTCATAACAATACAATGGCTTTCAAACGAGCTGATGTAGGTAACAGCTCTTAGCTTGTTAATAAAGTTAGGAACCCTTACCCTAACCTTGTCAGATCTTGTGAAGAAAAGAGAGAGATTAGAGCTATATGATTCCAGTTATACGAGTTAGGGAAAAATGATAGCAAGTCACAGTAGCTTCCTAGAAAACACAAAAGAGGGTCTCTAGGCACTGTGATGGTAATGCTGGAGCAGTAGTAAAAATGAACTGGACAGCGTTGGAACGCGGGGACGAGGTTCTTATCCTACAGGAAAAAATTAATTCAAATGTGTCTGAAAAATCACGTAGTAAATTTTTCAAGCAATTCAACCAAGAAGCTCAATACCTCGTGTATGCTCCACTTTTTCGGAATGCCTGGTCATCATCCCCTCGATTACTTCATGACAGTATAAAGAACAGAACATGGCGACTTATCTCTCGCCTTGATACGACCTGGATAGATTTATCATTTCAGTAGTAAGTATACTAAAAGGATTGTAACAATGATTGTAACAATAATCCCTAAAATATGTAATATATAGCAACACATCGTGGGAACTATGTTTAAACATCATTAAATGCTAAATGGGTCACTCTCCCTGAACCGTGAGCTTTATCATACCTCTACTTAAAGCTATGTATGGATCCTGCCTCCACTACATCGCTTCCCAAACTATTCCACTTCCTGACTACTCTGTGGCTGAAGAAATACTAGCAGAACGACGACTTCAGAGGTGAACAGAAATTACAAGATAATGAAGAACCTAATGTAGGGTCTTGACTTCGAGCAGTAAACATACTGTACTGTAGATAACTTGGAAGATGATTTTATCTACCCAGCGATCGTCACTCAAGAACATGATTTCATGTATCCAGCTGAACATATTCGGATACTCGATTCCTTGTACCCAGCTGAACATACAAAGAATCATGGTTCCATGTACCTAGCAGAATATATCAAGATGAATGATTGCATGTGCCCAGATGTAGAAATATATATTCAGTTATAGATTCCCAACTACAAATGCTCAGGATAATGATTTCATCTACCCAACAATAGATACCATGGCAGGTGACAGCATGTACCCATCAACAGATACCTAGGAACATGATTCAAAGAACCAAATATCTAGGAGGATCAATTTTCATTCGAATAAAGATTGAATCTCCAAAATGTTGAGGCTTCATTTTCATTCGCAAGTATTTAAATTTTAAAAACAATTTTTACATTTAAGTTGTTTGAAAGGTGAGACATAAGCACCTTCTCATACTTATTTTCAGACCCAGATAAAGATAACCGGCTGATGATTCACTCGTCATTGGTGCAGATTTCCAAGGACGTGAATCCCTGTACGTGGCGATGGATATCCGGGATGACTCCTACTCCAGGATAAAGTTTGTATCTTGTTATCACCTGGACTGTTTAGTATAAAATACACAGGCAACAGGATGCAATTATAACGAAGTACTCTTGCTTAGTTGATGTGAAGATGTCCAGATGCTGGGAGAGCGGATGTTGGTGCAGCAGGTGCTGGAAGAGCAGGTCTTTGTTGCACTAAGTGCTGGGAGAGATGATGTTGCTCTATCAGTTATCTGGAAAGCAGATGTTGCTGCAGCAGATGTGACGAAAGCAGGTGTTGTTGCAGCAGGTGTTGAGAGCAGGTGTTGCTTTATCACTTACTGGAAGGGCATGCACTGGAGCATCACTCACCGGGAAAGCAAGAGTTGGTACATAAAGTGCTGGGAGAGCAGGTGTCGTAGCACCAGGTGTTAGAATTCCGGGAGTTGGAATATCAGTTTCAGGAGAGAGAAACTTGGAAACAATTCCAGCCTTCGGAATTAAAGCGGCTGGAATTCCTTTGTTCACAATAATAAATTTCTGGAAGCTGGCTAAACATATACAATGAGCGGATCTTTTGCGAGACATCCCAGGGCTGCAAGACGCTTACCACAGCGTCCACATAAACTCAACCAGAGGTCAACAAACTTTCCTGTTCTGCGACGTGGCTCAAGTTATGTTTACATTCTAGCTTATAGAGCCTCTGGAGTATTCGCCGTCATAACCAGCCAGGCCGGACCAGCCCGTTATTTTAATTTTTGTTTAAGTGCCGCCTTTTCCGGCATGTAAAGAGTACACAAATAACCCGGACAGAGGAGACTAAAACTTACGACGACGTTTCGGACCGACTTGGATAATTAACTTGTTAAATAGTCTTCTATATGCGGGTTATTTGTGTATTCCAGTCACGGTATTGCGCATTTTTATTGTATATAAGTAGTACGAGAATATACAACAGGCCTGATGTCATCTATTTCGTCTATTGTCCGATTTCTTCCATTTTTTTCATAGAATAGGTATGTGAAAAGCTGACTGTAAATAAGTTTTATGACGATTGCCAGAAGAAAATAAAATCACATTATTTTGTGAGGCGTCAACACTTCTCTGTTTCAATGCAAATATTTGCAATTGCGAAAGTGATTTTGTTACTGGTATGTAATAAAGCAGAGGCAAATAAATTTTTCTCCCCCCAAAAAAAATACTAAAATACTTTCTTCACCCCTCAAAATTCTGAAGTAAGGGAGTTGAGAAATTTTTAAGCAAAATATCCGCCCTGACCCCCCATTCTTCTTTCTCAAATGAAAAAAGAGGATTGTTGTCAGTGTTTTAGTTGACATTTAAAACGTTGACTATTGAAAGTGTAATGTAAAAATCATTAAGTTTAATTCAAAAATAAAAATTTGCATCAAGTAAACAGCGAAATAACTCACTTTTTACATATTAAAGAACGTATAGTAGTGTGCATATTAATTGAGACAGTGATGAAATAAGATATATTTGCAAAATTAATGTTTATTTTTAATACATGACAATGATATGACAGATATTTAATAAGAGATATGACTCCCTTTACTTTTAAAAACATTACTACAAAGTTTGGCATAGAACCGACCAATGTTGAACACATTGCACAGTAGCAATTATTTTCTATACAGTTGAACAATACTGTTTTGCGATCCTATATTGATTACCGTCCACAGATTCTTAATTGGGTTGGGGTCAGGAGAATTTCCAAGCTTATTTAGAATACTTAACCCACTCTCCTTGAATGTCAGCATTTTTCTGGGAGTGTGGCTTCCAGCAAGATCCTGCTGGAATATGCCTTCTCCATGAGGAATTTTTTTTATCCATATTGGGAAGCAAATGAGTTGCCAAGATTGCCTTGTAATTATCACGGTTCATCGTTCTCTCAACAATAAAATTACCCCAAAACATGTTGAATGTGCCCATTCCGAAGTGGTTGGCGTTTGTTCCGTCTCACTACCACTGATCTGTACCCATGATCTTCAAAATGCGTCAAAATTTGAAAATACAACTTATCTCTATTCATCTGTCGTCCATCCCTTATGACCGAATGTCCACCGCAGCCGTTTTCTTCACAGCAGAAGTCAATAATTGTTTCTTTATCGGCTCTCTGGCAGTTCTGCGAACTTCAAGAAGTCTTCGTCGAGCAGTTGAAGAATCAGCATTTACGCCAGCTGAAGCCAAATCTCTCTGTAGATCTTTGGTGGTTTTCTTCGATACCTTCACACTATTTATGTTAATCTTCTCATCGTGAGGAGTTGTCTTGTGTTTTCTTCTACATCTTCCTCGACGCAAGCTCCATAATCACCAGTGTCGTTAGCTCTTTTCAGAATCCTACCAACAGTTGACTTTGCCAGGCTCAAGTTCTCGGCGATCTGTCTGATAATCAAATCAGCATGTTTTCTAAGAGGTACTATACTTGCATGCTTCCTAGGTGTAACATTCATCATGAATTTCATCATTAATCATGAATTAAATGGGAGAATTTGGCGAAACCACGGAGCACGCTTGTGAAAATAGCCTTACAGAACAACAGCTGTTGAAGCATTTACGAGAGTCGCAGGGTAACATCACAGCTGGATGGTTACCATAAGTTGGTAACACATTCTTCTGAAAAAAAACTAAGATATATTATGAGGTAATCACAAAATGTACAACTGTTCCAATTAATTTACACACTACTGTACATTCAAGTATTTGAGTAAAACATACATAATTTTTCTAAAAGAGAACGAGTGACGGCATTTATGAGCAGACACATGAGTTTTTTTTTTTTTTTTTTTTTTTTTTTTTTTTTTTTTTTTTTTTTTTTTTTTTTGTTTTTTTGTTTTTTTGAAGTTCTTCTAGTCACATGAGCAGGTTTTCTCGTGTTCTCTGCTCACAAATCACGCTATATATACCTGTGTGTTTAGTACACTCATTCACCGCTGACTCCACTCCTCGGAGTCACGTTTTTACTGTCTATGTTTATTTACTGTTCATACTATTTGTTTTAGCAAAGCCTTAATAGATATAATAATAAAAATGTACATAATTGCATCAACATGAGCCATATTAGCACGAGTCGTCGAGAGCATCAGTAATCACCTCTGTGAGTTTAGTCTGTTATTGATTATATTCTTGGGGAAGCCTTTGCTATATGTTCTTTCCATTCTTTGTTCTTGTTTGTTGTCCCATCTCCATTACTACACCACGTTTGGCTTTCCAGGGCCCTGATCTATTGGTACTTTTCCTTGAGTCATGGTAGGAGTGGGTGAAGGTGAAGGTGGGGGGAGAGAGTAAGGGATAAATGGAAGGGGATGATCTTGCACCGGAAGGAGGAAGGACTGTGGGTATGGGTGAGGAAGGATGGGCAGCGAAGGGGAAGGGTGAATTGTGGGCTGGAATGAGAGAGTTGTGAAAAGAGACCTGCAATAGGGCCTACATAGGAAAAGATGGGACAGGGTATGGTTAGTTAAAGTTACTGTATTTGAGGGAGGTGGGGAGGTTGGGGGTTTGAGGGACTGTTAGTGTTGGAGCTTCTCGTTCTTGCAGCAGTCTTCCACCTGGTGGGACTGAGCGTGGTGATTTCCTGGAAGAGGAGCTACTACACCCGTCAATGGCATCACTGGTTCTCCATCCTGTCTTCAACTGTTTCTTATTCTTTCCCTCGGTTGTTTCCTCTTTCGCAACGTTCTGTCCCAGTTGAGGGGCACGTGATATATGTCGCTCCCCCTGAACAGCAAACTAAGCTTCAGCACCTGCAGGTTCAATGATAAGAATTCCCTTTTCAACCGCGGACAATATCTCATTAGTTGTCATCCTTTCAGCCTACCGGAGACCATGGATAAACAACACCCATAAGATAGACGCCAGAGCCATGAACATGACAATAAAACATTTACGAAGATCATCTTAAAAGCCAAGCTTTCTTGTAATGAAGCATATCATCAATGAAAGCTTCAAGTCTATTAAAAAAACTCATTCTCCAGTAATTTCTCGGAATAAAGCAATTAATTTTTTTAATAATTTTATTATTATTTCAAATTTGCACCAGCCTTTATACGGTGTCTTTCTTCTTGTTGAATACTTCACAGTCAAAATTTTGAAGCCAATAAGACGAGGCATTCTATATTTATTAAGTTGAACTCAATATCTATATTTGTCTAAATGAAGTTGGTAAAGTTTGTCATATAGTGCCAAATAACAATGCAAACTTCCCTTCAGGAAAACACACCAGAAATATAACTTGGAAGCGGATCAGAAGAGGGAATCTCCAGGCACTGCAATGATTCCAGCAATTACAAATTTTATGGAAAAAAATAGTTTATCAACAAATTTTATCTCACACAAGCTAAAATTAATTAGTAATATCCTAGCCAAAAAAAATAAAATGCATCAGCCATTAAATACTGAACCAATTCAGAAGAGGTCGACTAAAATATATCTGCCGTGATTAGATGAGAATCACAAACTATTTTTCACACCCCGCTGTCGTCCAGTTAAGAGGCGTCTTTTTATCAACGTTTAAAGCTACTACCCAGAGGATTCCCGAAGTTATCAGGGCTACTCCTAGATCCTAAGAACAGTCCCACAACTTTAGTCATACGGCACCTGCACATGTGAGTTGTTCCTAGTTGCGTTAAACCAGTGTTAAACATTTGATGCCTATCAGATGAGGACGACTCGTGTTACGAGCAAAATGAAAACTAAAAGGTGGCGCCGGAAAAAAATGGAAAAAAATCTGGCAACTAACTTCTAATTAATAATAATAATAATAATAAAAGTAATAATTATAATAATCCAGCGGGTAAGACAGGCTTCCTGACAACACTCCGTGTCAAAAATACAATACAATGGTAGCGAAAAATATACTGCCATAGGAGTAATAACGTAGATGCTGGTGAAGGTCTGAAGATCCAGGATACGTGAACTCTTCTTCCCTTCTTTGTATCAAAGCTTTATGTGATCTCTAAGTTGTTGTTAATATAATAATATTTACAATGTTGACAGACGATGCCGTTATATTATCAGCACAGCAATATTCGTAATATTATTAGCAGTTTAGTTTCATATTGGTCATTGAAACTGTTCAATACAATAGAGGCTATGAACACTCTCTCTCTCTCTCTCTCTCTCTCTCTCTCTCTCTCTCTCTCTCTCTCTCTCTCTCATCGAGGTATTTCAGAAAAGATATACTTATGTCGATCGGAAGTAATTACATAATTCATATAGATTTTGATACATTGTGTCACTGGACTCTCTTAGATGCGTGTTCTCGTATACCTTAACTAATTTTGATTGCTGGGGTCTAATCTCAGCCCCAGATCCCGACTTCTAATGAGTTACAAGCCCTGTCATGCCTATACAAAAAGCTGCGCAAAGAAATTATTTCAACCATTTTCTCATCCAGACCTTAGCAAGATTTCTGAATTGTAATTACGTTATATTTCACATTTTCCTTCCATCCTCTAGGATAATTTTGGTGTTTTTGATAGATATGTCTGCATAAAAAGTTTGCAACATGACTGATATTATATAGTAATAAAATAATTATTATTTACTACACGTACGTATACAAGGTATACAGACCAAAGCTGACATTTATGACATACTATTATATAGAAAGCCGCTTGTTATGCTGAGCATTTCGGGCAAATTATGTCAGTTTTGTCCCAGGATGCAACCCACACCAGTCGACTAACACCCAGCTACCCATTTTAAACTGATGAGTGAACAGGGACAGGGACAGCTGGTGTATTAGGGAAACACGCCCCTAATGTTTTCCAGCCGTATCGGAGGAGATTCAAACCCTGGACTTCAGTGTGTGAGCTGAGTGCTCGCATTACTTATATGACTAGTATAATGGAGAAAATGAGTAGGAAACACTAATAGTCCCCTTCAAGGCAGGTGAAATTACAGATCTAGATTATTATTATTATTATTATTATTATTATTATTATTATTATTATTATTATTATTATATACAGATCTAGAGAATGTACAGATAACCTTCCCTGCAAACATTTGAAGTCTCTACACCTGTGATTATTTTTATCGTAGAGGGGGGTAGGGGCGGCCACTTGTCCGGGGATCGAACCCCGGACCCCAGCAGTGAGAGTCACGCCTCTTACCACTGCGCTAAGGCTGAGTACAAACAGGAAGTGCGTCTCTCACTCTCATCAGACGGAGGAACAAGCCTCCACCTCGTCTTGAGCTGAATGATCCACATGGGTTTAGCGCTTAAATGTTTATTTACTTTTTTACACCTGTGATCGCTGGACCGCTGGTGAGAAAGATATAATTTACACCTGGAAACTCTTAAAGCGACTGCTCCCATATTTGCACATAGAAATCACTCCCTACGGAAAAAAAATACTAGGCAGACGGTGCAACATTCACCCAGTAAAATGCAAGGGTGCCATGAGTGCACGAAGAGTAGTTAGTGTCTGGGGCTCAAAACTGTTCTATAGCCTCTTATCATACATAAAGAAAATAAGCATTAGAGCCCTGGCTGTTTGCAAGAGGAAACTGGTGAGATACCTAAAGTCATTGACCGATCAATCGGGTTCGCACGCTGGATCACTTGCGGCTAATCTAGTTGATCAGGCACTGATGGACCGGGTGGCCTGGTCAAGGACCGGGCAGCGCAGGTGTTGACCCTCGTAACGACCTTCAGGTGACTCCAGGTAAGACCTGAGTCGTCAAGTATACCAGACTACACAACCTCACAGATGAACCAAAAACAATTCAGTGGTATAAAAAATACATATAACATCCATAACTTCATGTAAACTTGAGAGCTCCTAATTGATTTATAAAAGACATTCATTTATAAACCGTGAAGGACATGAGAGCTCAGATCGCTTCATTATATGTTGTTTAACTTGTTTAACTCTTGTACAAGACATGAACGGCTTTAGATGTGTCAGCCCAGTGCTCACACCTATCAATGATGTGTCAGCCCAGTGCTCACACCTATCAATGATGTGTCAGCCCAGTGCTCACACCTCTCAATGCCTCACATTACATGCACTACCTCCTGTGTGGCAGCTGATATATGTATATTCAGTAGTTCATTCAGACTGCTGCTTCACCTGTGCATGTCATGGTGCACTTGGAAAGATACTGAATATTATGGAAAAATGATGCAGCTCAACTCTTGCGATACATTACTGCACACAACTTTAACAGTTTAACATATATCAATTGTTATGCTTCTTGCTGGAAATATCTTCGTGGATAATTCACGCACAAATATGAAATTGTGAATTCGCTCACCCGTGTGTGTGTGTGTGTGTGTGTGTGTGTGTGTGTGTGTGTGTGTGTGTGTATACTCACCTAATTGTGGTTTCAGGGGTCGATTCATAGCTCCTAGCCCAGCCTCTTCACTGGTCTCCCTGCTCCATGAGCTTTATCATACCTCTTCTTAAAGGTATGTATTGATCCTGCTATCACTACGTTTTCCAGACTATTCCACTTCCTGACACCTCTGCCTCTATGACTAAGAAAAAATACTTCCTAAGATATCTGTTGCTCATTTAAGTCTTCGACTTAAAATTGTGACCAATTATTGCTGTGTCACATCTTTGAAACAACCTGTTCCTATCCACCTCGTCAATTCCTCTCAGTATTTTATATGTAGTTATAATATCCTCCCTATCCTTCCTACTCTCCAGTGTCGTCAGGTCGATTTCCCTTCACCTTTCCTCGTAGGACATGCCCCTTAGCTCCTGGACTAGTTTTGTTCTAATCTTTTGCACTTTCTCTATTTTCTTGACGTGCTGGACCAGGTGTGGGTTCCAAACTGGTGTTGCATACTTCAGTGTGGGCCTGACTTACACGGTGTATAGAGTTTTAAACGATTCCTTACTGAGGTGTCGGAATGCAATTCTTAGGTTTCCCAGGCGCCCACATGCTGCAGCAGTTGTTGGTTGAGAGAGGTTTGCAGTCTTTTTTCCTGTATTCTGTCTGCGATCTTTTTTGCCCTTCCCTGATCTTCAGGAATTTTCACTTGGTGGTCTGAAACTCCAGTTCTTTCAACAAGCTTGCAGCCTGTCCAGATCCCTTTTGTAGTCCTGCCTGATCCTCATCCGATTCAATTCTTCTCATTAGCTTCGTATCATCTGCAAACAGGGACACTTCAAAGTCTATCCCTTCCGTTATGTCATAATAATAATAATAATAATAATAATAATAATACCTTCATTTGCTACAAGTACATGCACAAGGTATACAGGCCTAACTGACATCAATGTCATACTACTATATAGAAAGCCACTTGTTATGCAGAGCATTTCAGGCAAATAAGACCAGTTTTGTCTCGTATACCAGAAACAGCACTGGTCATAGGATTGACCCATGTGGAACCCCGTTAGTCACAGGCGCCCACATAAACACAAGACAAACAAACCCACTCTGACATCATATTGCAAAGTTGCAGGCAGTAACACTTTTCTCGCAACCATTGTGTTGCGACTGGTAAGAAATCTATTGCAGTAATAATTATCCGGAGTGAACGCATTTTTCTTATGAGCGACACGCTCCATTATGTATATAGCGCATTTTAAGGCGCAAATGGAAGTTACAGTTTTTAAGGAGTACAGTGAATATTTTCTTGAGCAGCTCGGAGTAGTTGACACGCGAGGTACGCCAGGAAACAATGAAAAGTAGGGAGATAATAAACAGGGAGGAAATGTATGAGTGAAAATATAAATGAGCGAACACGTGAGAGAAGGGAAACATGAACAAGAGAAGAGGGTAATCTTGAAGAATGAAAAGAAAATTATTAAAAGATATGAGAGAGAGAGAGAGAGAGAGAGAGAGAGAGAGAGAGAGAGAGAGAGAGAGAGAGAGAGAGAGAGAGAGAGAGAGAGAGATTCTATTCAAGATAGGAGGTATAAGGCAATTACACTCTGTACCCTTTTCTAGAATATCACTTTGTCTGAGATTATTTATTCCTAGGATGACTCGAGTCTGGAACATTTGTGTACATCATAATAACATCAACATGTAGCTATGAAAAGACTTTCAAATGATGTAGGTACCAGCAGTTAGCTTGTAAGTTAGGAACCTTAAGTAACCTTGTTAATCCTTGTGTTAAAGAAAGGTTACTCTGCTGCTGATATGTTCTTAAATCTCTCCACTAAGTGGCACCAGTCACTGGATGAATCCAAAGTCAGCTGTGTGGGAACAGTGGACATTGCTGGTGTTTTCAACTGAGTATGGCACCAGGGACTCTTGGCAAAACTGCAAGCACTGGGAATTGCAGGCTTTACTCTGTCTTCTCAGTGATTACCTTCAAGGTAAATCTCTAAGGGTAGTTCTCAATGGGACAGAGTCTACTTCAATGACCTTCATCTCATCCCAGCATCCCATGCATATGCAGACGACTGTACTCTTACATTTACTTATCCAAGAGAAGAAATACCAACTGCTCTAGGCTCCATCAATCACCAGCTAAGAGCTATATCAGTCTGGGGTAAACGATGGTTGATCACTTTTGCTCCTGAGAATGATGATGGTCTCTAGGCACCATGATGGTAATGCCGGAGCAGTAGTAAGTATGGGAGAATGTTGGTACCCGGGAACAAGACTGATATCCTTGGGGTGAAATTTAACTCCAAACTGACCATGAAGAACTACGTTGTAAATCTTGCAACAAGGCGGCAAGGAAGCTTACAGCACTTCAACATATCTCGCATCTGCTCGTCAGTAAAGGTTGCAAGATTCTGGGCAAGGCACAAGTATGATCACACCTTGAGTATGCTCCACTTTCTTGGACTGCCAGGCCTTCCCCCATCTCATCTGCGACTTCTTGACAGAGTAGAGAACAGAGCAAGACGTCTCATCTCGCGCCGGGACCCAGACTTAATAGATCTCTTATTTCAGCAGAGCCTTCAACACAGAGGGATGTGGGTGGCCTTACTGTTATGTACAAGTCCAATATTGTCAAAGACCACACTTAGTTACACTCTGAGGACAGCGAGAAGGGAGCGTCTTCACAAGATGGGCGGAAAGCAGCAACTTCATCAGAACATCACTTCATCTAAGATCATTTTATTCATTGGATGACTCGAGTCTGGAACATGTTCGTATAGCATAATGATATCACCGAAATAGTCATATGATCAAATTAAGTTGATGCCCCACAAATGGCTCAAACTTCATCCTCTTCCCTACATGTGTGTCTCATAACAATAAGAAGGCTGATGTAGGTAACATCTATTAGCTTGTAAATTAAGTTAGGAATCCTTAACCTAACCTTGTAAAATCCTCTGTAAGAGAGAGAGAGAGACAGAGACAGAGAGACAGAGAGAGGGTGGAAGGGAGGGAGGGAGATAGAGTAACTGGCAATTACAAGGCTTGAAGAAGGTATAAGAGGCACCCTTTTCTTTATAACAGGAACGTCGACAGTCAAGGTTGTAAGCGAATGGAGGAAGTCAATACTGGGCTATAATGTAATGGGAGGCTGAAACAGAAACTGGCATTAGAAAGAGTGAGCTCCAAAAGATGATAATCACTGGTCATGGAACGCTAAGGATATTCTCCTGGTGAAATTATTCTACCTTTAATTGGCAGAATGGGACCGTCTTTACCAGCTGGTCTATGTGCTGAATTATTTGCTGCCAAAACGCAAGCCTATGATTCAATTAGGTAATGTCCTTTACTAGCCGCAAGAAAAGTGTCGAAGTTGTTAGATTTGGCTATAAGTCAGGATAAAGTATATCACCTTAAATTCCAGGACTAAGATGAAGGTTGAGGACCTGGAAAAGGTGGGCCTAAGATTGCCAAGATGTGCAAACAATTGAGAATCGCCTCTAACTCTCATATGCCATCTCTTCTTAGCACATTGCAAATGACCTTAGTGGAAAGAGGAAAATGTATTTGCTGTTCATAAATCACTGGCAAAATTCTTGAGACACTTTCACAGTAAATGTACCACACTGGTCCAAAACTTTGGCACCCAGCTAACGCTAGTCGTTTTTGTCCCAAGCCTGTACTCCGTCTGCCGTTTCTTTGGTTCATTGCCACCCTTTATAACTTTGCACTTGGTGGGTTTAAACTCCAGGAGCTATTTGTCGGATAAGGCTTGCAGCCTGTCCAGATCCCCTTGTAATCTTACCTGATCCTCGTCCGCTTGTATTCTCCTCATTAGTTTTACATCATCGGCGAACAGGGAGACACCTATAATTATATTCCTTCCATCATATCATTCAAATATACAAGAAACAGCACCTGACCTAGGACTGACCCTTGTAGAGCCGCACTCGACACTTGGGCCCACTCTGACACTTCATCACGTACCTATACTTGTTGTTTCTTCCAGTCAGGTATTCCATATATTCATATATATTCATATTCATATATATTCATATTCATATAGTTTATTTGAACATGATACATGGTTGTAAAAGGGAATATAGTAGTTGGGTGTACATGCCAAAAGCCCCTTGTATGCAGAGCATTATGGGTAGGGTTTAAAATTAACTTAAATTAACAAGCAATTAAAGGTGCTGGTAAAAAAAAATACCGTAGACAATTTACAATATGAAGCACAATTGAATATTTGAAATAATAAAATTTGAACATTTCGATATTGAAGCATAGTTGTACAAATTTGTTGCATTACAATGTATAACAAACAATTTAAGAATTAAGATTTAAGAATTATTGGTAATGTTAAATATTGAGTGTTGATTATTTAGTCTTGGGCGAGTAAGTGGGTTTTTAGAAGTCTTAAATTGATTTTCAGGCCTGGTTACTTTAGTATGTTTTGGTAACGAATTCCAGAATTTGGGGTCCTTTATGTGCATAGAGTTTTTACACAGTGTGATATGGACACTGGGTACATCAAAAAGAGATCCGTGTCTTGTGTTATGGTCGTGTGTCCTGTTAAGGTTGGTGAGGAGAAGGTTGGTGAATAAGTGTGGATGTTCTTTATGGTGAGCAAATTCTGTCTTTTGAATAGAGGTGGAGTATGCTCTCGTGAGTGGGAATTTATCATCATTCTGATTGCAGCCTTTTGCTGGGTAATTATAGGCCTTTGGTGATTTGATGCTGTTGATCCCCATGCACAAATTCTATATGTGAGATAAGGGTAGATGAGTGAATGATACAGTGCAAGGAGAGCTGATTGTGGAACATAGTACCGTATCTTTGATAGTATGCCTACTGTCGTAGAGATTCTCTTGGAAATTTGTTGTATATGTGTCTGGAATTTGAGGTTATTCTCTAGGTGGATTCCTAGGAATTTTCCCTCTGCGAGTCTTGTGATGGGTGATCCATTTAGTGTTATGTTAAGTGGAACATTTGCAACTCTGGTTCCAAACTGAATGTAATAGGCTTTGTTAGTATTTAGGGTAAGTTTATTCGTCATCATCCAGGAAGATATTTTCTGCAATTCAGCATTTACAGTGTTGGTTAGTATGGCTGAGTTTGGGTGTGAGAAGACGTATGTAGTGTCATCTGCAAATAATATGGGTTTGAGTAACTGTGATGCATTCGATAGGTAACTGATGTAGATGAGGAAGAGGAGAGGTCCTAGGACACTTCCCTGTGGGACTCCTACTGTGACTAGTTGTGTGGAAGAGTTTGCACCATTTGCGTACGCGTATTGGCTTCTGTTACTAAGGTATGACTTTAGGTAGTTGATGGAGTGGCCTCTTATACCATAGTGTGTTAATTTAGTGTGAAGCAATTCATGGTCGACTGTATCAAAGCTTTACGTAAGTCAATGAAAATTCCCAG
This sequence comes from Cherax quadricarinatus, assembly GCF_038502225.1. Taxonomy (NCBI): domain Eukaryota; kingdom Metazoa; phylum Arthropoda; class Malacostraca; order Decapoda; family Parastacidae; genus Cherax; species Cherax quadricarinatus. The sequence goes on from NW_027198284.1 coordinate 19,774, forward strand.
TGGGACTTCTTTCTTTCCGAGAGCGGTATATATTAGTTCTAGCATCATTTGTGCTTTTATTATTCCTGAATCCACACTGACAGGGGTTTAGTATTTTGAGATGACGTAGGAACAGACCCGTCTATGAATTAATTTTTCAAAGATTTTTAGAGAGTAGTGGTAAGTTAGAAATTGGTCTATAGTTATTTAAGTCGGCTTGATCACCTCCTTTGTGGATTAGGTTGACCCTCGCTATTTTGAGAACTGCTGGAAAGGTTGAGGATTCCATGGATTTGTTAAAGAGTGTTGCAATAATTGGTGACAGTACTTATGAAGCTTTTTTGTACATAAAAGTAGGCTAGTTGTTTATGTCCCCTGCCTTGTTCTTAAGGGTGTTTTCCCTATTATTCCTGCCTGCTCCTCTAGTTTTTGAACCAGTCTCATGTGTAGTACTGTGTCGAAAGCCTTCTTGCAGTCTAAGAAGATTCAATCTACCCATCGCTCTCTCCTCTGTCTTCTGTTCCTTTGTCGTAGAACTCAAGTAGATTTTTGACACAGGTTTACCCTTCTCTGAAGCCGTGATGATTGTCATGTATGAGACTAATCTTTTATATGTGCTCCACATTCTTCTCCATTCTTTACAAACTATACATTTCAGTGACACTGGTCTGTAATTCAGTGCTGCCTGTCTTCTTAAAAACTGGAACTACATTTGCTGTCCTCCATACCTCAGTTGCCCTGTTTCAATAGATATACTGAAAATTGCTGCTAGCGTCATACCCAGTTCCTCTGCTCCCTCTCTCAGGACCCATGGAGATATATTATCCGGGTACACCACCTTCGAGGTAACTAGTTCGCTTATCAGTTTCTTCACCTCCTCGTTGGTCAAGTGCAATGTGTCCAGTACTTGATAGTGCACCCTACTGCCTTGGTTTGCTGGAAACATTTCTGTTTCCACTGTGAATACTTCTCTAAATATTGTGCTAAGCTCTTCACGTACTACCTGCACACTCTGTGAGCTCTCCTCCTTCCTTCTTAAACCTGACTGCCTGGTCCCTGATTATTGTTTTTCTCCTGATATGACTATATAACAACTTTGGGTCAGATTTGGCTTTTGATGCTGTGTCATTCTCATGTTGCCTCGCTCTTATCCATGCATATTCATTTCTTAATTTTCTGCTCAAATCCTTGTTTCCTTGAGTCCTTTGCATGGGCACTTATATCTCTCACACTGGCACTTATATCTCTCACTCTGGCACTTATATCTCTCACACTGGCACTTATATCTCTCACACTGGCACTTATATCTCTCACACTGGCACTTATATCTCTCACACTGGCACTTATATCTCTCACACTGGCACTTATATCTCTCACACTGGCACTTATATCTCTCACACTGGCACTTATATCTCTCACACTGGCACTTATATCTCTCACACTGGCACTTATATCTCTCACACTGGCACTTATATCTCTCACACTGGCACTTATATCTCTCACACTGGCACTTATATCTCTCACACTGGCACTTATATCTCTCACACTGGCACTTATATCTCTCACACTGGCACTTATATCTCTCACACTGGCACTTATATCTCTCACACTGGCACTTATATCTCTCACACTGGCACTTATATCTCTCACACTGGCACTTATATCTCTCACACTGGCACTTATATCTCTCACACTGGCACTTATATCTCTCACACTGGCACTTATATCTCTCACACTGGCACTTATATCTCTCACACTGGCACTTATATCTCTCACACTGGCACTTATATCTCTCACACTGGCACTTATATCTCTCACACTGGCACTTATATCTCTCACACTGGCACTTATATCTCTCACACTGGCACTTATATCTCTCACACTGGCACTTATATCTCTCACACTGGCACTTATATCTCTCACACTGGCACTTATATCTCTCACACTGGCACTTATATCTCTCACACTGGCACTTATATCTCTCACACTGGCACTTATATCTCTCACACTGGCACTTATATCTCTCACACTGGCACTTATATCTCTCACACTGGCACTTATATCTCTCACACTGGCACTTATATCTCTCACACTGGCACTTATATCTCTCACACTGGCACTTATATCTCTCACACTGGCACTTATATCTCTCACACTGGCACTTATATCTCTCACACTGGCACTTATATCTCTCACACTGGCACTTATATCTCTCACACTGGCACTTATATCTCTCACACTGGCACTTATATCTCTCACACTGGCACTTATATCTCTCACACTGGCACTTATATCTCTCACACTGGCACTTATATCTCTCACACTGGCACTTATATCTCTCACACTGGCACTTATATCTCTCACACTGGCACTTATATCTCTCACACTGGCACTTATATCTCTCACACTGGCACTTATATCTCTCACACTGGCACTTATATCTCTCACACTGGCACTTATATCTCTCACACTGGCACTTATATCTCTCACACTGGCACTTATATCTCTCACACTGGCACTTATATCTCTCACACTGGCACTTATATCTCTCACACTGGCACTTATATCTCTCACTCTGGCACTTATATCTCTCACACTGGCACTTATATCTCTCACACTGGCACTTATATCTCTCACACTGGCACTTATATCTCTCACACTGGCACTTATATCTCTCACACTGGCACTTATATCTCTCACACTGGCACTTATATCTCTCACACTGGCACTTATATCTCTCACACTGGCACTTATATCTCTCACACTGGCACTTATATCTCTCACACTGGCACTTATATCTCTCACACTGGCACTTATATCTCTCACACTGGCACTTATATCTCTCACACTGGCACTTATATCTCTCACACTGGCACTTATATCTCTCACACTGGCACTTATATCTCTCACACTGGCACTTATATCTCTCACACTGGCACTTATATCTCTCACACTGGCACTTATATCTCTCACACTGGCACTTATATCTCTCACACTGGCACTTATATCTCTCACACTGGCACTTATATCTCTCACACTGGCACTTATATCTCTCACACTGGCACTTATATCTCTCACACTGGCACTTATATCTCTCACACTGGCACTTATATCTCTCACACTGGCACTTATATCTCTCACACTGGCACTTATATCTCTCACACTGGCACTTATATCTCTCACACTGGCACTTATATCTCTCACACTGGCACTTATATCTCTCACACTGGCACTTATATCTGTCACACTGGCACTTATATCTCTCACACTGGCACTTATATCTCTCACACTGGCACTTATATCTCTCACACTGGCACTTATATCTCTCACACTGGCACTTATATCTCTCACACTGGCACTTATATCTCTCACACTGGCACTTATATCTCTCACACTGGCACTTATATCTCTCACACTGGCACTTATATCTCTCACACTGGCACTTATATCTCTCACACTGGCACTTATATCTCTCACACTGGCACTTATATCTCTCACACTGGCACTTATATCTCTCACACTGGCACTTATATCTCTCACACTGGCACTTATATCTCTCACACTGGCACTTATATCTCTCACACTGGCACTTATATCTCTCACACTGGCACTTATATCTCTCACACTGGCACTTATATCTCTCACACTGGCACTTATATCTCTCACACTGGCACTTATATCTCTCACACTGGCACTTATATCTCTCACTCTGGCACTTATATCTCTCACACTGGCACTTATATCTCTCACACTGGCACTTATATCTCTCACTCTGGCACTTATATCTCTCACACTGGCACTTATATCTCTCACACTGGCACTTATATCTCTCACACTGGCACTTATATCTCTCACACTGGCACTTATATCTCTCACACTGGCACTTATATCTCTCACACTGGCACTTATATCTCTCACACTGGCACTTATATCTCTCACACTGGCACTTATATCTCTCACACTGGCACTTATATCTCTCACACTGGCACTTATATCTCTCACACTGGCACTTATATCTCTCACACTGGCACTTATATCTCTCACACTGGCACTTATATCTCTCACACTGGCACTTATATCTCTCACACTGGCACTTATATCTCTCACACTGGCACTTATATCTCTCACACTGGCACTTATATCTCTCACACTGGCACTTATATCTCTCACACTGGCACTTATATCTCTCACACTGGCACTTATATCTCTCACACTGGCACTTATATCTCTCACACTGGCACTTATATCTCTCACACTGGCACTTATATCTCTCACACTGGCACTTATATCTCTCACACTGGCACTTATATCTCTCACACTGGCACTTATATCTCTCACACTGGCACTTATATCTCTCACACTGGCACTTATATCTCTCACTCTGGCACTTATATCTCTCACTCTGGCACTTATATCTCTCACTCTGGCACTTATATCTCTCACACTGGCACTTATATCTCTCACACTGGCACTTATATCTCTCACACTGGCACTTATATCTCTCACACTGGCACTTATATCTCTCACACTGGCACTTATATCTCTCACACTGGCACTTATATCTCTCACACTGGCACTTATATCTCTCACACTGGCACTTATATCTCTCACACTGGCACTTATATCTCTCACACTGGCACTTATATCTCTCACACTGGCACTTATATCTCTCACACTGGCACTTATATCTCTCACACTGGCACTTATATCTCTCACACTGGCACTTATATCTCTCACACTGGCACTTATATCTCTCACACTGGCACTTATATCTCTCACACTGGCACTTATATCTCTCACACTGGCACTTATATCTCTCACACTGGCACTTATATCTCTCACACTGGCACTTATATCTCTCACACTGGCACTTATATCTCTCACACTGGCACTTATATCTCTCACACTGGCACTTATATCTCTCACACTGGCACTTATATCTCTCACACTGGCACTTATATCTCTCACACTGGCACTTATATCTGTCACACTGGCACTTATATCTCTCACATATGCACGTATCATCCAACACTAAAATTTATCAACATTTATAAAGTTATATAATATAACTATAATTAGTAAAATGTGGTAAACAGAATATAGATAATTATGAAGTGCTATTTAAATATTTCAAAACCCAATATATAAATATTATTTGCCAAGGAAATTAAATTTATTCATCAAATAATAAAAGTCAAATAAAAGTATTATTAAAAATATCAAATAAAATTAATGAAAATGTGAACTATAATAAGTCAGTGTATTTCACATTGAGTATATTATGATATCAGTATATGTGAATACATTGATATTATCTATCAGAACAGCGCCTGCCATCGAAGCAGGTGCTGCTTTGACAGCAGGTGCTGCTTTGACAGCAGGTGCTGCTTTGACAGCAGGTGCTGCTTTGACAGCAGGTGCTGCTTTGACAGCAGGTGCTGCTTTGACAGCAGGTGCTGCTTTGACAGCAGGTGCTGCTTTGACAGCAGGTGCTGCTTTGACAGCAGGTGCTGCTTTGACAGCAGGTGCTGCTTTGACAGCAGGTGCTGCTTTGACAGCAGGTGCTGCTTTGACAGCAGGTGCTGCTTTGACAGCAGGTGCTGCTTTGACAGCAGGTGCTGCTTTGACAGCAGGTGCTGCTTTGACAGCAGGTGCTGCTTTGACAGCAGGTGCTGCTTTGACAGCAGGTGCTGCTTTGACAGCAGGTGCTGCTTTGACAGCAGGTGCTGCTTTGACAGCAGGTGCTGCTTTGACAGCAGGTGCTGCTTTGACAGCAGGTGCTGCTTTGACAGCAGCTGTGCTGCTGCTTTGACAGCAGGTGCTGCTTTGACAGCAGGTGCTGCTCTGACAGAAGGTGCTGCTTTGACAGCAGGTGCTGCTTTGACAGCAGGTGCTGCTTTGACAGCAGGTGCTGCTTTGACAGCAGGTGCTGCTTTGACAGCAGGTGCTGCTCTGATTGCATGTGCTGCTCTGACAGCATGTGCTGCTCTGACAGCAGGTGCTGCTTTGACAGCATGTGCTGCTTTGACAGCATGTGCTGCTCTGACAGCATGTGCTGCTTTGACAGCAGGTGCTGCTTTGACAGCATGTGCTGCTTTGACAGCAGGTGCTGCTTTGACAGCAGGTGCTGCTCTGACAGCAGGTGCTGCTTTGACAGCAGGTGCTGCTTTGACAGCAGGTGCTGCTTTGACAGCAGGTGCTGCTTTGACAGCAGGTGCTGCTTTGACAGCAGGTGCTGCTTTGACAGCATGTGCTGCTTTGACAGCAGGTGCTGCTCTGACAGCATGTGCTGCTCTGACAGCAGGTGCTGCTTTGACAGCATGTGCTGCTTTGACAGCAGGTGCTGCTTTGACAGCAGGTGCTGCTTTGACAGCAGGTGCTGCTTTGACAGCAGGTGCTGCTTTGACAGCAGGTGCTGCTTTGACAGCAGGTGCTGCTTTGACAGCAGGTGCTGCTTTGACAGCAGGTGCTGCTTTGACAGCAGGTGCTGCTCTGACAGCAGGTGCTGCTTTGACAGCAGGTGCTGCTTTGACAGCAGGTGCTGCTTTGACAGTGCTGCTTTGACAGCAGGTGCTGCTTTGACAGCAGGTGCTGCTTTGACAGCAGGTGCTGCTTTGACAGCAGGTGCTGCTTTGACTGCTGCTTTGACAGCAGGTGCTGCTTTGACAGCACTTTGACAGCAGGTGCTGCTTTGACAGCAGGTGCTGCTTTGACAGCAGGTGCTGCTTTGACAGCAGGTGCTGCTTTGACAGCAGGTGCTGCTTTGACAGCAGGTGCTGCTTTGACAGCAGGTGCTGCTTTGACAGCAGGTGCTGCTTTGACAGCAGGTGCTGCTTTGACAGCAGGTGCTGCTTTGACAGCAGGTGCTGCTTTGACAGCAGGTGCTGCTTTGACAGCAGGTGCTGCTTTGACAGCAGGTGCTGCTTTGACAGCAGGTGCTGCTTTGACAGCAGGTGCTGCTTTGACAGCAGGTGCTGCTTTGACAGCAGGTGCTGCTTTGACAGCAGGTGCTGCTTTGACAGCAGGTGCTGCTTTGACAGCAGGTGCTGCTTTGACAGCAGGTGCTGCTTTGACAGCAGGTGCTGCTTTGACAGCAGGTGCTGCTTTGACAGCAGGTGCTGCTTTGACAGCAGGTGCTGCTTTGACAGCAGGTGCTGCTTTGACAGCAGGTGCTGTTGTGACAGCAGGTGCTGCTTTGACAGCAGGTGCTGCTTTGACAGCAGGTGCTGGTTTGATAGCAGGTGCTGGTTTGACAGCAGGTGCTGCTTTGACAGCAGGTGCTGCTTTGACAGCAGGTGCTGCTTTGACAGCAGGTGCTGCTTTGACAGCAGGTGCTGCTTTGACAGCAGGTGCTGCTTTGACAGCAGGTGCTGCTTTGACAGCAGGTGCTGCTTTGACAGCAGGTGCTGCTTTGACAGCAGGTGCTGCTTTGACAGCAGGTGCTGCTTTGACAGCAGGTGCTGCTTTGACAGCAGGTGCTGCTTTGACAGCAGGTGCTGCTTTGACAGCAGGTGCTGCTTTGACAGCAGGTGCTGCTTTGACAGCAGGTGCTGCTTTGACAGCAGGTGCTGCTTTGACAGCAGGTGCTGCTTTTTGACAGCAGGTGCTGCTTTGACAGCAGGTGCTGCTTTGACAGCAGGTGCTGCTTTGACAGCAGGTGCTGCTTTGACAGCAGGTGCTGCTTTGACAGCAGTGCTGCTTTGCAGGTGCTTTGACAGCAGGTGCTGCTTTGACAGCAGGTGCTGCTTTCACAGCAGGTGCTGCTTTGACAGCAGGTGCTGCTTTGACAGCAGGTGCTGCTTTGACAGCAGGTGCTGCTTTGACAGCAGGTGCTGCTTTGACAGCAGGTGCTGCTTTGACAGCAGGTGCTGCTTTGACAGCAGGTGCTGCTTTGACAGCAGGTGCTGCTTTGACAGCAGGTGCTGCTTTGACAGCAGGTGCTTCTTTGACAGCAGGTGCTGCTTTGACAGAGGTTGCTGCTTTGACAGCAGGTGCTGCTTGACAGCAGGTGCTGACAGCAGGTGCTGCTTTGACAGCAGGTGCTGCTTTGGCAGCAGGTGCTGCTTTGACAGCAGGTGCTGCTTTGACAGCAGGTGCTGCTTTGACAGCAGGTGCTGCTTTGACAGCAGGTGCTGCTTTGACAGCAGGTGCTGCTTTGACAGCAGGTGCTGCTTTGACAGCAGGTGCTGCTTTGACAGCAGGTGCTGCTTTGACAGCAGGTGCTGCTTTGACAGCAGGTGCTGCTTTGACAGCAGGTGCTGCTTTGACAGCAGGTGCTGCTCTGACAGCATGTGCTGCTTTGACAGCAGGTGCTGCTTTGACAGCATGTGCTGCTTTGACAGCAGGTGCTGCTTTGACAGCAGGTGCTGCTTTGACAGCAGGTGCTGCTTTGACAGCAGGTGCTGCTTTGACAGCAGGTGCTGCTTTGACAGCAGGTGCTGCTTTGACAGCAGGTGCTGCTTTGACAGCAGGTGCTGCTTTGACAGCAGCTGCTTTGCTGCCTTTGACAGCAGGTGCTGCTTTGACAGCAGGTGCTGCTTTGACAGCAGGTGCTGCTTTGACAGCAGGTGCTGCTTTGACAGCAGGTGCTGCTTTGACAGCAGGTGCTGCTTTGACAGCAGGTGCTGCTTTGACAGCAGGTGCTGCTTTGACAGCAGGTGCTGCTTTGACAGCAGGTGCTGCTTTGACAGCAGGTGCTGCTTTGACAGCAGCTGCTGCTTTGACAGCAGGTGCTGCTTTGACAGCAGGTGCTGCTTTGACAGCAGTTGCTGCTTTGACAGCAGGTGCTGCTTTGACAGCAGGTGCTGCTTTGACAGCAGGTGCTGCTTTGACAGCAGGTGCTGCTTTGACAGCAGGTGCTGCTTTGACAGCAGGTGCTGCTTTGACAGCAGGTGCTGCTTTGACAGCAGTTGCTGCTTTGACAGCAGTTGCTGCTTTGACAGCAGTTGTTACTCTGACAGCAGGTGCTGCTTTGACAGCAGGTGCTGCTTTGACAGCAGTTGCTGCTTTGACAGCAGTTGCTGCTCTGACAGCAGGTGCTGCTTTGACAGCAGGTGCTGCTTTGACAGCAGGTGTTGCTCTGACAGCAGTTGCTGCTCTGACAGCAGATGCTGCTCTGACAGCAGGTGCTGCTCTGACAGCAGGTGCTACTTTGACAGCGGTTGCTGCTTTGGCAGCAGTTGCTGCTTTGACAGCAGGTGCTCCTCTGACAGCAGGTGCTGCTTTGACAGCAGGTGCTGCTTTGACAGCAGGTGCTGCTTTGACAGCAGGTGCTGCTTTGACAGCAGGTGCTGCTTTGACAGCAGGTGCTGCTTTGACAGCAGGTGCTGCTTTGACAGCAGTTGCTGCTTTGACAGCAGGTGCTGCTTTGACAGCAGGTGCTGCTTTGACAGCAGGTGCTGCTTTGACAGCGGTTGCTGCTTTGACAGCAGGTGCTGCTTTGACAGCGGTTGCTGCTTTGACAGCAGTTGCTGCTCTGACAGCAGGTGCTGCTCTGACAGCAGTTGCTGCTCTGACAGCAGGTGCTGCTCTGACAGCAGGTGCTGCTCTGACAGCAGGTGCTGCTGTAGACACACACACCGGAGGATTAACTCCCAAAAATCTTACTTCTATTCACTAGTTTAGGAGTTTGGCAAAACATGAAGTGTAATATAGACTAGAATACAGACATTTTTCACAAGTATGTTTACAGTCTGGACGAGTAATAATCATTACATAATGACATAGAACATAACTGACGTAATACCTGCCAAACCCTTAAATTAATCAGCTTGTCTAATTCCAAAGCCAGATTAATCACCTAAAAGTTACATCACATAAAGTACTCAAGACTGGCACAAGTATCAAGGTGTGCAACGCACTAACAAACAAGAGATAACAGATAACTAATCAGAGATGGTCCACACAATAGTACATTCACATAACGTACACGCACAAAAGGTAGTACCTGAGTACGTGACATAGTGGATGTACTTGTGTGAACGTGGCATAATGGATGTATTTTTGTGTGTATATGGCATGGTAGATAGGTTTGTGTGTGTACGTGGTATGGTGCGTGTGTATGTACGTGGCATGGTGGATGTGCTTGTGTGTACGTAGCATGGTGAATGTGCTTGTGTATGTACGTGGCATGGTGGATGAAGTATGAGTGTGTGTGTGTGTATTTGTTGTTAAATCATCATGAAGACCTTAGAGAATTACGTAAGGTGTTATACGCATGTATGTTTGTGTGTGATGATTGTGTACATGACGCTTTTATTCGTGTGGATAAACGTGTGATTTGTACGGACAGTGTGGAGATGCAGAAATGTGTGAGTGTGTGTGTAGGTATACACAAGTGTGCACTTGTGTACCTATGCGTCCCTTGCACTCATATAAACACAAAATGTTAATAAATACACAAATAACCCGCACATATTTAAAACCAGTTAAGATTACATATATGTCGTGCCGAATAGGTAAAACTTGCGATTTTGGCTTAAATAACAATGCTGTTCTTGCCGAATTAGACAAGCGAAAATCTGTGTATGCAATATTCTCGTAAAAACCATTCTGAGCCTAACAAAAAAAAAAAACATATTTCATTGTGTTTATATTAAATTACTGTAAACTTATCTAAAATATATTTAGTTGGATTAGGCTTAATTAAATTAGGCATGTTATAATAAGGAGACTCAGGAAAAGAGTTGCTTCTACATTCTAAGTGAATACAGTTATTATTTACCAAGCTTCGTGAATTTAGATCTGTGCTAGAGTTGTAGCAACTTTGTCTATGATTGTATCTGTGCATTATATTGTGTGTAAACCAGACACTTGTGCAACATTTGGGAAGGTTTATTGTGGAAACGTGTCCTAAACGCTGTACAAGTGTTTTAATTATCAACTTGTCAGTTTTTTAAACCATATATATATATATATATATATATATATATATATATATATATATATATATATATATATATATATATATATATATATATATATATATATATATATATGCATATATGATACATGTACGAGTCTTGAGTACTTTATGTGATGTAACTTTCATGTGATTAATCTGGCGTCGGAATTAGACAAGCTGATTAACTTAAGGGATTGGCAGGTATTACGTCAGTTATGTTCTAAGTCATGATTATTTTTCGTCCAGACTGTAAATATACTTGTGAAAAATGTCTGTATTGTAGTCAATATTGCACTTCATGTTTTGCCAAACTCCTAAACTAGTGAATAGAAGTAAGATTTTTGGGTGTTAACCCTCCGGTGTGTCTACAACAGCACCTGTTGTCAGAGCAGCACCTGTTGTCAGAGCTGCACCTGTTGTCAGAACACCTACTTCGGTGACAGGTGCTGCTCTGATAGATACTCTCAGTGTATTCACATAACATAGCATAATAAACATAATATACTGAATTTAAAATTTATATCCACTTATTATTATACTTGATATTTTCATTAATTTTACTTAATAAATATTTTTAATAATATTTTTAAGTTTTGTTATTTATTATATGATGAATAGGGTAAACTTAATTTCCTTGGCAAATTATATTTATATATTTTTTTAAGTTTTCAAATATTTAATTAGCATTTCATAATTATCTACATTCTGTTAACGATATTTTCCTACAGTTAGATTCCATAAGTTTATAAGTGTTGGTAAATTTTAGTGGAGCAAGATACCTGCTTGAGGGAGATATAAACGCCAGTGTAAGAGAGACTGTTGTTGAAGGTGCAGTGGGAAACATTGAAGTTCTTGTAGTAAACAACAGTGTGGAATCTTGAGCTGACGTCAGCAATACAACAAGCACGTCAACAATACAACAAGCACGTCAACAATCACGTCAACAATACAACAAGCACGTCAACAATACAACAAGCACGTCAACAATACAACAAGCACGTCAACAATACAACAAGCACGTCAACAATACAACAAGCACGTCAACAATACAACAAGCACGTCAACAATACAACAAGCACGTCAACAATACAACAAGCACGTCAACAATACAACAAGCACGTCAACAATACAACAAGCACGTCAACAATACAACAAGCACGTCAACAATACAACAAGCACGTCAACAATACAACAAGCACGTCAACAATACAACAAGCACGTCAACAATACAACAAGCACGTCAACAATACAACAAGCACGTCAACAATACAACAAGCACGTCAACAATACAACAAGCACGTCAACAATACAACAAGCACGTCAACAATACAACAAGCACGTCAACAATACAACAAGCACGTCCACAATACAACAAGCACGTCAACAATACAACAAGCACGTCAACAATACAACAAGCACGTCAACAATACAACAAGCACGTCAACAATACAACAAGCACGTCAACAATACAACAAGCACGTCAACAATACAACAAGCACGTCAACAATACAACAAGCAAGCACGTCAACAATACAACAAGCACGTCAACAATACAACAAGCACGTCAACAATACAACAAGCACGTCAACAATACAACAAGCACGTCAACAATACAACAAAGCACGTCAACAATACAACAAGCACGTCAACAATACAACAAGCACGTCAACAATACAACAAGCACGTCAACAATACAACAAGCACGTCAACTAGAGGAACGGAAATGTATTACGCAAAAACGAAACAGCAGCACACAAGAATACAATAAGTACAATATCATTAAAGGTACAGAAACATGCAAGAACAGGGTAGTAATAGAAAAGAATAGTACATTAACGCACAAAA
>NW_027198284.1:35000-46820 GCF_038502225.1 Cherax quadricarinatus
TATGTGTGTGTGTGTGTGTGTGTGTGTGTGTGTGTGTGTGTGTGTGTGTGTGTGTGTGTGTGTGTGTGTGTGTGTGTGTGTGTGTGTGTGTGTGTGTGTGTGTGTGTGTGTGTGTTCATGCAAAGTTACATAAATGTGCTTATTTGTAGACATATGGACAAATTATAACACATATACAGCTAATTAAGTAAAAAACAAAAGAAATTAACAAACACGATATGAAACATAAATAGAAGTCCGAGATTTTATATCAGTAACCTCAGCTTGGTGGCCGAGTTGGGAGGCAGCTCAGTCTCGTCTGGCTGGTCTACTGTTCCAGGCTGTCTTGGTGGGTGTAATTACAGGACGCAGATTTCTGTGTGTCCCCTCCTGTAATTCCACCTACCTGGACAGTCTCGGCAGTAGACCAGGTAGACAAGACCAAGTTAACATCCAGCAAGGTCACTGGGGAGGGGCCAACACCTGCTGAACCTGGGGAAGTGAGGAAGGAAGTTCATCTGAGGGCCCGCAGATGGACTTCTGGAGACATGGAACTAGGGAAAGCAAACACACACACACACACACACACACACACACACCCCACCACCACCAGTCCATCACCCTCACCACCAGTTCATCACCCTCACCACCAGTCCATCACAGTCACCACCAGTCCATAACCACCACCACCAGCCCATCACCAACAAGTGAAGTGTGGAAGGAAGTTCATCTGAGGGCCCGCAGATGGACTTCTGGAGACATGGATCTAGGGAAAGCAAACACACACACACACACACCACCACCACCACCACCAGTCCATCTCCCTCACCACCAGTCCATCACCCTCACCACCAGTCCATCACCCTCACTACCAGTCCACCATCACCACCAGTCCATCACCCTCACCACCAGTCCACCACCTTCACCACTAGTCCATCACCCGTCCATCACCCTCACTACCAGTCCATCACCATCACCACCAGTCCATCACCCTCACCACCAGTCCATCACCCTCACCACCAGTCCATCACCCTCACCACCAGACCATCACCCTCACCACCAGACAATCACCCTCACCACAACACCATCACCAACAAACGAAGTGTGGAAGGGAGTTCATCAGAGGGCCCGCAGATGGACTTCTGGAGACATGGAACTAGGGGAACAAGCACACACAACCACCACCAGTCCATCTCCCTCACCACCAGTCCATCACCCTCACCACCAGTCCATCACCCTCACCACCAGTCCATAACCAGCAAGGGAAGTGTGGAAGGGAGTTCATCTGAGGGGACACAGAAGGACTTCTGGAAGCATAGTCCTTGACCCTCACCACCAGTTCATCACCCTCACCACCAGTCCATCACTCTCCCCACCAGTCCATCAGTCCATCCAAGGGATATGTGGAAGGGAGTTCCACCCACCCTCACCACCAGTTCATCACCCTCACCACGAGTCCATCACCCTCACCACAGTCCATCACCCTCACCACCAGTCCATCACCAGCAAGGGATATGTGGAATGGAGTTCATCTGAGGGGACACAGATGGACTTCTGGAAGTATAGACCATGATCCACCCCACCAGTCCATCACCCTCACCACCAGTCCATCACCCTAACCACAGTCCATCACCCTCACCACCAGTCCATCACCAGCAAGGGATATGTGGAATGGAGTTCATCTGAGGGGACACAGATGGACTTCTGGAAGTATAGACCATGACCCTCCCCACCAGTTCATCACCCTCACCACCAGTCCATCACTCTCCCCACCAGTCCATCACCCTCACCACCAGTCCATCACCCTCACCACCAGTCCATCACCCTCACCACCAGTCCATCACCAACAAGGGAAGTGTGGAAGGGAGTTCATCTGAGGGGACACAGATGGACTTCTGGAAACACAGTCCTTCACTCTCCCCACCAGTCTATCACCCTCACCACCAGTCCATCACCCTCACCACCAGACCATCACCCTCCCCACCAGACCATCACCCTCCCCACCAGTCCATCACCCTCACCCCCAGTCCATCACCCTCACCACCAGTCCATCACCCTCACCACCAGTCCATCACCCTCACCACCAGTCCATCACCCTCACCACCAGTCCATCACCCTCACCACCAGACCATCACCAACAAGGGAAGTGTGGAAGAGAGTTCATCTGAGGGGACACAGATGTACTTCTGGAAGCAGTCCTTCACCCTCCCTACCAGTCCATCACACTCACCACCAGTCCATCACCCACACCACCAGACCATCACCCTCCCCACAAGACTATCACCCTCCACACCAGTCCATCACCCTCACCCCCAGTCCATCACCCTCACCACCAGTCCATCACCCTCACCACCAGTCCATCACCCTCACCACCAGTCCATCACCTTCACCACAAGTCCATCACCAGCAAGGGAAGTGTGGAAGGGAGTTCATCTGAGGGGACACAGAAGGACTTCTGGAACTTCTCACCCTCACCACCAGTCACCCTCATCACCCATCACCCTCACCACCAGTCCATCACCCTCACCACCAGTCCATCACCCTCACCACCAGTCCATCACCAGCAAGGGAAGTGTGGAAGGGAGTTCATCTGAGGGGACACAGATGGACTTCCATAGTCCTTCACCACCTCATCACCCTCCCACCAGTCCATCACCCTCACCACCAGTCCATCACCACCAGTCCATCACCCTCACCACCCCATCACCCTCAGCAACAGTTCATCACCCTCCCCACCAGTCCATCACCCTCACCACCAGTCCATCACCCTCACCACCAGTCCATCACCCTCACCACCAGTCCATCTCCCTCACCACCAGTCCATCTCCCTCACCACCAGTCCATCAGTCCATCACCAACAAGGGAAGTGTGGAAGAGAGTTCATCTGAGGGGACACAGATGTACTTCTGGAAGCAGCCCTTCACCCTCCCCACCAGTCCATCACCCTCACTACCAGTCCATCACCATCACCACCAGTCCATCACCCTCACCACCAGTCCATCACCCTCACCACCAGTCCATCACCCTCACCACCAGTCCATCACCCTCACCACCAGTCCATCACCCTCACCACCAGTCCATCACCCTCACCACCAGTCCATCACAAGCAAGGGATGTGTGGAAGGGAGTTCATCACCCTCACCACCAGTCCATCACCCTCACCACCAGTCCATCACCCTCACAGCCAGTCCATCACCCTCACCACCAGTCCATCACCCTCACCACCAGTCCATCACCCTCACCACCAGTCCATCACCAACAAGGGAAGTGTGGAAGAGAGTTCATCTGAGGGGACACAGATGGATTTCTGGAAGCAGTCCTTCACCCTCCCTACCAGTCCATCACCACTCACCACCAGTCCATCACCCACACCACCAGACCATCACCCTTACCACCTGTCCATCACCCCCTCACCCACCAGTCCATCACCCTCACCACCAGTCCATCACCCTCACCACCAGTCCATCATCACCCTCACCACCAGTCCATCACCCTCCCAGTCCATCACCCTCCATCATCCCTCACCACCAGTCCATCACCCTCACCACCAGTCCATCACCTTCACCACAAGTCCATCACCAGCAAGGGAAGTGTGGAAGGGAGTTCATCTGAGGGGACACAGATGGACTTCTAGAAACACAGTCCTTCACCCTCCCCACCAGTCCATCACCCTCACCACCAGACCATCACCCTCCCCACCAGACCATCACCCTCCCCACCAGACCATCACCCTCCCCACCAGTCCATCACCCTCACCACCAGTCCGTCACCCTCACCACCAGTCCATCACCCTCCCAGCAAGTCCATCACCCTCACCACCAGTCCATACCCCTCACCAACAGTCCATCACCCTCACCACCAGTCCATCACCCTCACCACCACACACCACCAGTCCACCCACACCACTAGTCCATCACCCTCACCACCAGACCATCACCCTCACCACCAGTCCATCACCCTCACAACCAGTCCATCACCCTCACCACCAGTCCACCCACACCACTAGTCCGTCACCCTCACCACCAGACCATCACCCTCACCACCAGTCCACCCACACCACTAGTCCGTCACCCTCACCACCAGTCCATCACCCTCACCACCAGTCCATCACCCTCACCACCAGTCCATCACCCTCACCACCAGTCCATCACCCTCACCACCAGTCCATCACCCTCACCACCAGTCCATCACCCTCACCACCAGTCCATCACCCTCACCACCAGTCCATCACCCTCACCACCAGTCCATCACCCTCACCACCAGACCATCACCCTCACCACCAGTCCATCACCCTCACCACCAGTCCATCACCCTCACCACCAGTCCATCACCCTCACCACCAGTCCATCACCCTCACCACCAGTCCCTCACACCTCATCACCAGTCCATCACCCTCACCACCAGTCCATCACCCTCACCACCAGTCCATCACCCTCACCACCAGTCCATCACCCTCACCACCAGTCCATCACCCTCACCACCAGTCCATCACCCTCACCACCAGTCCATCACCCTCACCACCAGTCCATCCCTCACCAGACCATCACCCTCACCACCAGACCATCACCCTCACCACCAGTCCATCACCAACAAGGGAAGTGTTTAAGGGAGTTCATCTGAGGGCCCGCAGATGGACTTCTGGAGACATGAAACTAGGGGAAGGAAACGTACACACACACACACACACACACACACACAAGCATCACCCTCATCACCAGTCCATCACCCTCACCACCAGACCATCACCCTCACCACCAGACAATCACCCTCAGCAAGAGTCCATCACCCTCAAAACCTGACCATCACCCTGAAAACCAGTCCATCACCAGGAAGGGAAGTGTTGAAGGGAGTTCATCTGAGGGGACACAGATGGACTTCTGGAAACACAGTCCTTCAACCTCTCTACTAGTCCATCACTCTCACCACCCACAACATTACCCACAACACTAGCCCATCACCCTCACCACCAGTCTCATCACCCTCACCGACAGTCCATCACCCTCGCCACCAATCCATCACTCTCACGAGTAGTCCATCACCCTCATCACCAGTCCATCACCCTCACCACCAGTCCATCACCCTCACCACCAGTCCATCACAGTCACCACCAGTCCGCCACCTTCACCACCAGTCCATCACCCTCCCCACCAGCCCATCACCCTCCCCACCACTCCATCACCCTCACCACCAGTCCATCTACCTAACCGCCAGTGCATCACCCTCACCACCAGTCCTTCCCCCTTCCCACCAGTCCTTCCCCCTCACCACCAGTCCATCACCCTCAATAATAGTCCATCACCCTCAATAATAGTCCATCACCTTCACCACCGGTCCTTTTCCCCTCACCACAACACCATCACCAGCAAGGGAAGTGGGGAAGGGAGCTCATCTGAGGGGACACAGATGGACTTCTGGAAACATAGTCCTTCATCCTCCCCACCAGTCCACCACCCTCACCACCAGTCCATCACCCTCCCCACCAGTCCACCACCCACACCACCAGTCCATCACCCTCACCACCAGTACATTACTCTCCCCACCAGTCCACCACCCTCATCACCAGTCCATCACCCTCACCACCAATCCATCACCCACACCACCTGCCCATTACCCTCCCCACCAGTCCATCACCCTCACCACCAATCCATCACTCTCCACCAGTCCATCACCCTCACCACTAATCCGTCACCCTCACCACCAGTCCATCACCCTCACCACCAGTCTACCACCCTCACCACCAGTCCATCACTCTCACCACAAATCCATCACTCTCACCACCAGTCCATCACCCTCACCACCAGTCCATCACCCTCACCACCAGTCCATCACCCTCGCCACCAATCCATCACTCTCACAAGTAGTCCATCACCCTCATCACCAGTCCATCACCCTCACCACCAGTCCATCACCCTCACCACCAGTCCATCACCCTCACCACCAGTCCATCACCCTCACCACTAGTCCATCACTCTCACCACCAGTCCATCCCCTTCACCATCACTCCATCCCCCTCACCTCCAGTCCATCACTCTCACCACCAGTCCATCACCCTCACCGCCAGTTCATCATCGACACCAGCAGCCATCACCCTCACCACCAGTCCTTCACCCTCACCACAACACCATCTCCAGCAAGGGAAGTGAGGGAGTTCATCTGTAGGGACACAGATGGACTTCTGGAAACACAAGGTCTAAGATGCGATACAACATGTACCCCTAGAATGGTCTGTGTTGACCTCATAAACTGCATGAACCCTTAGCAAGGTCTTGCCCGTCCCCGCAAGGAACATAAGCCCTTAACTGACAAGGTCACAGATAATCACATAAGTTACAGGAGCCGCTAACCAAGTCTGTTAGGACCATACAAGGTAACTGTGACCCTAGAAAGGTCTTGGATGACGACATACGGTTCATACGCACTTAGCAAGGTCTGGTATGATCACACAAGGTACAAAAGCCACTTGCAAGGTCTGCGAAGGGTGTCTGGGCACCTAGCAAGTTCTAAGAAGCTTCATATTGTGCCTGGACTAAGTAAAGTCTGAGAAGGCTACGTAAGGTTTGGAAAGCCAGACATTCTTGTGTGTGAAATCACTGCCAGAGAACATAATATCGATGAGAGAACAAGATATCGATAAATATATTTCTAAACTTCGGGAAGATTCAGTTCTCTTACAAATAACATCTCATCGCAGAATATCAGAACAAATAGAAAATAAATTATAGACAAAGGCTCAGAACATATAATATACACCTAGCATCAGAACTATAAATTATATGTACACGAGAAAATTTAGACATTGGCTGGAAACACAGCGTAGTTGGTCACAGTAGGACTTTGAATAAACAAGAAGTCAATTTCTAGACTCATACAGATAATCAAAGAAAAATAATTACTTGTAGGCTCACATGTTCACTGCATAAAAGTCTGGGCTCCTTTGCAGATCTCAGTTGGGATAAATATATAATCCGGCAATTTATAATCCCCCCTCTCAGTTCTCCTCTGGCCATAAATCTCTGGGATAATAAGTATGAGTTACAGGGTAATTCCCTGGTAAAGGAAGAACCTCTCTCTTCAGCTGAAAAATCCATCATATTAACTTTTTATTACAGAGAAGGATTTTACCGTCAAAAATTTTATTTATTGGAACCGGAAGATTTGCGGGAGAGAAAAGCTTCGAAAACCTTACTCTGGGAGGTGTCCCACCACTTACCTTACTCTGGGAGGTGTCATACCACTAACTTTACTCCGGAGAGGGCCTAACTCCACTCACTTTCCTCAAGAGATGGGGTCATCGTCCTACTCTCCCTCTAGAAAGGTCTCATCTTCCTAACCTCTCTCTAGAAAGGGTCTCATCTTCCAAGCATCGCTCGAGAGAGGGTGTCATCATCCTAACATCGCTCTAGAGAGGGTGTCATCTTCCTAACATCGCTTTAGAGAGGGTGTCACCTTCCTAGCATCGATAAATTAGACACATGTGCAACACTTGGGTATCTTTAATGAAGAATCGTTTCGCCACACAGTGGCTTCATCAGTCCATACAAAGGAGAATGATGAACAAGAGGAGTTTGAGGTAATCAGTCCCTCAGCCTTGAGTCGAAGTGGTTAGTCCATCACTCTTGAAAAGAATACAACATATGTGCGGTTCTCTGAATCATTCATCTGCATTCCTGTCTGACACAGCAATATCTTGGGATCTTAATACTGGGAATTCTTCACTTACCTAACACTTGGTCACGACCTACTTCCACATTGGTCAAATGTGACACCACCTACGACTGCTGCACCTCTCCTGCCTACAGTATGTAAGCCACTTCTTCGTACATATGTTGTATTCTTTTCAAGGTTGATGGACTGACTACATCAACTCAAGATTGAGGGACTGATTACTTCAAACTCCTCCTGTTCTTCACCATTCTCCTTTGTATGGACTGATGAAGCCACTGTGTGGCGAAACGTTTCCTCATTAAAGATACCCAAGTGTTGCACATGTGTCTAATTTACCAACTTGTTGGTTCTCTGAACCATTCATCTACATTCCTAGCCTTGTCCTAGAGAGGTTGTCTTCTTCCCATCCTCGCTCTAGAGAGGTTGTCATCTTCCTAGCTCCGCTCTAGAGAGGGTGTCATCTTCCTAGCCTCGCTCTAGAGAGGGTGTCATCTTCCTAGCCTCGCTCTAGAGAGGGTGTCATCTTCCTAGCCTCGCTCTAGAGAGGGTGTCATCTTCCTAGCCTCGCTCTAGAGAGGGTGTCATCTTCCTAGCCTCGCTCTAGAGAGGGTGTCATCTTCCTAGCCTCGCTCTAGAGAGGGTGTCATCTTCCTAGCCTCGCTCTAGAGAGGGTGTCATCTTCCTAGCCTCGCTCTAGAGAGGGTGTCATCTTCCTAGCCTCGCTCTAGAGAGGGTGTCATCTTACTAGCCTCGCTCTAGAGAGGGTGTCATCTTACTAGCCTCGCTCTAGAGAGGGTGTCATCTTCCTAGCCTAGCTCTAGAGAGGGTGTCATCTTACTAGCCTCGCTCTAGAGAGGGTGTCATCTTATTAGCCTCGCTCTAGAGAGGGTGTCATCTTACTAGCCTCGCTCTAGAGAGGGTGTCATCTTACTAGCCTCGCTCTAGAGAGGGTGTCATCTTCCTAGCCCCGCTCTAGAGAGGGTGTCATCTTCCTAGCCTCGCTCTAGAGAGGGTGTCATCTACCTATAGTCGCTCTAGAGAGGGTGTCATCTGCCTATCCTCGCTCTAGAGAGGGTGTCATCTTCCTAGCTTCGCTCTAGAGAGGGTGTCATCTTCCTAGCCTCGCTCTAGAGAGGGTGTCATCTTACTAGCCTCGCTCTAGAGAGGGTGTCATCTTCCTAGCCTCGCTCTAGAGAGGGTGTCATCTTCCTAGCTCCGCTCTAGAGAGGGTGTCATCTCCCTAATCTCGCTCTAGAGAGGGTGTCATCTTCCTAGTCTCGCTCTAGAGAGGGTGTCATCTTCCTAGCCTCGCTCTAGAGAGGGTGTCATCTTCCTAGCCTCGCTCTAGAGAGGGTGTCATCTTCCTAGCCTCGCTCTAGAGAGGGTGTCATCTGCCTAGCCTCGCTCTAGAGAGGGTGTCATCTTCCTAGCCTCGCTCTAGAGAGGGTGTCATCTTCCTAGCCTCGCTCTAGAGAGGGTGTCATCTTCCTAGCCTCGCTCTAGAGAGGGTGTCATCTTACTAGCCTCGCTCTAGAGAGGGTGTCATCTTCCTAGCCTCGCTCTAGAGAGGGTGTCATCTTCCTAGCCTCGCTCTAGAGAGGGTGTCATCTTCCTAGCCTCGCTCTAGAGAGGGTGTCATCTACCTATAGTCGCTCTAGAGAGGGTGTCATCTGCCTATCCTCGCTCTAGAGAGGGTGTCATCTTCCTAGCCTCGCTCTAGAGAGGGTGTCATCTTCCTAGCCTCGCTCTAGAGAGGGTGTCATCTTACTAGCCTCGCTCTAGAGAGGGTGTCATCTTCCTAGCCTCGCTCTAGAGAGGGTGTCATCTTCCTAGCCTCGCTCTAGAGAGGGTGTCATCTTCCTAGCCTCGCTCTAGAGAGGGTGTCATCTTACTAGCCTCGCTCTAGAGAGGGTGTCATCTTCCTAGCCCCGCTCTAGAGAGGGTGTCATCTTCCTAGCCTCGCTCTAGAGAGGGTGTCATCTACCTATAGTCGCTCTAGAGAGGGTGTCATCTACCTAGCCTCGCTCTAGAGAGGGTGTCATCTTCCTAGCCTCGCTCTAGAGAGGGTGTCATCTTCCTAGCCTCGCTCTAGAGAGGGTGTCATCTTCCTAGCCTCGCTCTAGAGAGGGTGTCATCTACCTAGCCTCGCTCTAGAGAGGGTGTCATTCTCCTAGCCTCGCTCTAGAGAGGGTGTCATCTTCCTAGTCATCTCGCTCTAGAGAGGGTGTCATCTTCCTAGCCTCGCTCTAGAGAGGGTGTCATCTTCCTAGCCACGCTCTAGAGAGGGTGTCATCTTCCTAGCCTCGCTCTAGAGAGGGTGTCATCTTCCTAGCCTCGCTCTAGAGAGGGTGTCATCTTCCTAGCCTAGCTCTAGTGAGGGTGTCATCTTCATAGCTTCGCTCTAGAGAGGGTGTCATCTTCCTAGCCTCGCTCTAGAGAGGGTGTCATCTTCCTAGCCTCGCTCTAGAGAGGGTGTCATCTTCCTAGCCTCGCTCTAGAGAGGGTGTCATCTTACTAGCCTCGCTCTAGAGAGGGTGTCATCTTCCTAGCCTCGCTCTAGAGAGGGTGTCATCTTCCTAGCCTCGCTCTAGAGAGGGTGTCATCTTCCTAGCCCCGCTCTAGAGAGGGTGTCATCTTCCTAGCCTCGCTTTAGAGAGGGTGTCATCTTCCTAGCCTCGCTCTAGAGAGGGTGTCATCTTCCTAGCCTCGCTCTAGAGAGGGTGTCCTCTTCCTATCCTCGCTCTAGAGAGGGTGTCATCTTCTAGCCTCGCTCTAGAGAGGGTGTCATCTAGCCTAGCCTCGCTCTAGAGAGGGTGTCATCTTCCTAGCCTCGCTCTAGAGAGGGTGTCATCTTCCTAGCGTCGCTCTAGAGAGGGTGTCATCTTCCTAGCCTCGCTCTAGAGAGGGTGTCATCTTCCTAGCCTCGCTCTAGAGAGGGTGTCATCTTCCTAGCCTCGCTCTAGAGAGGGTGTCATCTTCCTAGCTCCGCTCTAGAGAGGGTGTCATCTTCCTAGTCTCGCTCTAGAGAGGGTGTCATCTACCTATAGTCGCTCTAGAGAGCATGTCATCTTCCTAGCTTCGCTCTAGAGAGGGTGTCATCTTACTAGCCTCGCTCTAGAGAGGGTGTCATCTTACTAGCCTCGCTCTAGAGAGGGTGTCATCTTCTTAGCCCCGCTCTAGAGAGGGTGTCATCTTCCTAGCCTCGCTCTAGAGAGGGTGTCATCTTCCTAGCCTCGCTCTAGAGAGGGTGTCATCTTCCTAGACTCGCTCTAGAGAGGGTGTCATCTTCCTAGCCTCGCTCTAGAGAGGGTGTCATCTTACTAGCCTCGCTCTAGAGAGGGTGTCATCTTCCTAGCCTCGCTCTAGAGAGGGTGTCATCTTCCTAGCCTCGCTCTAGAGAGGGTGTCATCTTCCTAGCCTCGCTCTAGAGAGGGTGTCATCTTCCTAGCCTCGCTCTAGAGAGGGTGTCATCTTACTAGCCTCGCTCTAGAGAGGGTGTCATCTTACTAGCCTCGCTCTAGAGAGGGTGTCATCTTACTAGCCTCGCTCTAGAGAGGGTGTCATCTTCTAGCCTCGCTCTAGAGAGTGTGTCATCTTACTAGCCTCGCTCTAGAGAGGGTGTCATCTTATTAGCCTCGCTCTAGAGAGGGTGTCATCTTACTAGCCTCGCTCTAGAGAGGGTGTCATCTTACTAGCCTCGCTCTAGAGAGGGTGTCATCTTCCTAGCCTCGCTCTAGAGAGGGTGTCATCTTCCTAGCCTCGCTCTAGAGAGGGTGTCATCTACCTATAGTCGCTCTAGAGAGGGTGTCATCCTCCTAGCCTCGCTCTAGAGAGGGTATCATCTTACTAGCCTCGCTCTAGAGAGGGTGTCATCTTCCTAGCCCCGCTCTAGAGAGGGTGTCATTTTCCTAGCCTCGCTCTAGAGAGGGTGTCATCTTACAAGCTTCGCTCTAGCGAGGGTGTCATCTTCCTAGCCTAGCTCTAGAGAGGGTGTCATCCTCCTAGCCTCGCTCTAGAGAGGGTGTCATCTTATTAGCCTCGCTCTAGAGAGGGTGTCATCTTCCTAGCCTCGCTCTAGAGAGGGTGTCATCTTCCTAGCTTTGCTCTAGAGAGGGTGTCATCTTCCTAGCCTCGCTCTAGAGAGGGTGTCATCTTCCTAGCATTCTTCCTCCAGAG